>NW_018222364.1:5822-10227 GCF_001263595.1 Phalaenopsis equestris
TCACAATCTAACAACAAACAGTCTCAATAATATAACAATAACAAACAATAATTTAACAAAGTATAATCAAACATAAACTAAAAGAAAGAGCAAACTTCAAATCACCAATCATTGCCTTCTTCTTCTTATTCTTCCACATTCAAATTCTGTTGCTGATATGGAGTAAAGATAGGGTGAGTAAGAAACTGAACTGAATGGTCACCCTTCACATATCTGACCATAACATCATCATAGGCAGAATCATATTTGAAATTTTGTCTAATCAAATCATCAATGAGAGCATTTCTGGCCTCCATGTTTTCTATTCTATGATCCATTCTCAAGATATCTCCCTATTGGATCATCATCTGGTCCAATAGTTCTCAAATAATAGGGTCAATAGAAGTAGAGGTCCTCAAAGTAGAAGGAATATCTTTGGTCTTACTTTCAGACCTCCATCCAACATGAGATTAATATGTCTTTATATTGGCAAGCCCAATAGGTTTTAGAGGCTCAATCCTCTCTTCTTCAGGTCTAAAATCAACTCCTGTTGTTCATGGAGTGTGAAGTTCAGGGCAGGGTGTGCTAATCCAGCAGTGGTCTCTCCCAAACCAATAGATCTAGTGTTTACATAAATGATAGAGCCTAAATTAAGCTTACATTTATCCTCATCACGTGCTAGATACAGTAGTTCAGAATGGCTCTATCATTTGTAACTTCACTATGATGATTTGTCAGTATCATTCTTCTAAAAATAAAGTAGTGCCAGGCCTGAGATACTAAATATAACATAGAAAGAGGAAAATTTACCTTAACTCCATTTTTCACTTTTGAGGTTCCTCTTCCATCAGTAAGAAAAGAAATAACATCATTCAAGGCCTCATTTGTAGTAGAAAATGATTTATATTAGAAACTGCACACATCTTTTAACTATTAAAATTTATTAATCTTACTTGGAGAAAACTTCACCATTTTCCCAGAAACAAAAACAAAATCATTAGAAGCCTGTGTAAAATTGGCGTAGAACTTCATCATTACACCAATAATAGCTTCGACAGTAAAGTAACAGAAGATTTCCCACTGCCTAACATTGATTAATCGCTCGACTTAAATCCACGATCTTGAATTACTTTTTTATTTTCAAGTAGACTATTAAATCGAGCACTAGCCCTAAAATTGACAAATTTTTGTTCATCATAATCTACTTTTATTTTTTCCTTGCTCGTTCTCGGGGCCATGGTGAATCTAAGAAAATTTGATAAAAATCCAAATAAATTCCCAAAAATATGAAAATCACAATGTAAAATGCTTTAAACTTAAATCTACTAAGTAAGAGTTCTTCACGAAAGGATTTTTTCAAAATCTCTTAAAAAATTCCAAAATTTTCGGATCTCGACAATATGAGATATATCCTTGGTGAAAATCTAAAATTTTTAGTTTAAAGTGTAGCTCTTACCTAGAGAAGATGAAATCAAAAGTTCCTTTGCCTTAAAGTCATGTCAAATCTAAGCAAATGTGAGCTCTAAGTGCAAAAATCGAAGGTTGAAGGTGAATCAAAGGGAAAAAATGGTGTTTTACTGTGCAAATCAGAAATTTTAAGGGTTTTAGGCTATTCTCGGGTCGAGGGCACCGTCGGCACTGAAGGTTAAAAATTCCAATTTCAAAAATTTGAAATTTTTAATTTTCTTTCAATTTACTCCAAAGTCTTTTTAGTATTTTTGAAAATAAATTTTTATCTAACAATAATTCACAAACAAACATTTTCACGAACAATAATTTTCAAAAACAATAACAAACTAACTTTTGTATATGAAAATACAATTTTTACAAATACATTCTTCTAATCACAATTTTACACTCATATAGCAAACTAAATTATAAATCAGTGTCAAAATCAAGCCACAACACTAAACGCTGACACAAAACTATACACACAATAAAAGTTCATAATTCTAAAGTAAAGCAAACTAAATCAAATCCACAAAATAACATTAAATACATAAGCATTTTAAACTAGTACAGAGTCCAAATTCTTCAATTATTCTACCTCTTCTTCAGTGCTTTCTCCACGTCTAATATCTCTCATAGACTGGTAATGAACGTACAGATTGTAGAAGGGTCAGTACGAAAATTGATCAGCCGAATTTTTTTTTATCCATCATTTTTCCTTGAACATCCGAACCAATCTTGCTTCAATTGTTCTAGTATGATCAAAATTCTCTTTTATCCTTCAATCTAGGTGATGAAAAAGGTACTTAAGATCTTCTATTGGATTTGTAATACTCTAAAGTTCTCTTTCAATTTTCTTCAATTTCTTTTCTAAAGAAAGGGAACTTCTAACTATTGGTGGCATCAATAGAGTTGAAGCATGTGACGAATGATCCAAGATAGTATCTAATGCTTCATCCCCATTCCCAACATAATTATCATCAATAGGAATCATAGGCTCCCAAGGTAATAAAACTTTTTCCCAAATTTCATATGAAACTTGAGATTGACTGCAAAGTAGGAAAATTGTTGAAGGATGCTCAAGTCCATAAATTGGCCCATTCATAATAATACTCATAATAGATTTAAAAATGATATATCATACATCAATGGGTTTTTCCATTTGATTGTAATAATTTAAAATAGCACTTTCTTTGGTGACTCTACTAATCTTCATATTAAGGAGTAATTTTGCACAAATAAAGAAATGCCACAACTTCAAAATTGGATTAAGTGATGAAGCTGGATAACTAATATGTCTGTCATCTCGTACTTCCCACATATCACTTTCATCCATCATAAAATTATAAACATCTTGCATCAAATCTAACGTACGAGTGAAATTTGTATAATGACAGATGTTTTCTATCATAGACAACTCATTAATTCACACCGGAGTAAATGGTACAACCTTACCTCGTACGAAGACTACTCGTTGGGTAATTCCATGTAAGTTGGCATAGAATTCCTTCACCACTGGTACAACAACTGCAGCGGTAGTGTAGCACAAAATTTCCCATCATCTTTGTACAATGATCTTATCAATCGGAGATTTTAGATTAATCAATCCATGGTGTGAACCTCTACAATACTTGCACCTATAAAGGCAAGTATATATATATATGGGATTCCCCTCTCCAAGATCCCATATATATATACTTGCCTTTATGTCATTCTAGAGAGGGGAATCTAAACTTTTGGCTTGATAACTGGATGGGGGATGGGAAGCTTGCTGCTGACAAGATTGCTGTTCCCTTTCCAACTTCTACCAAAGTTTTAGATTGCTGGAATGATAATCAGTGGAATCTTACTACTTTAAACAATATTTTGGATAACTCTACCATTCACAGGATTAACAACATCCCTGTAGATACATCAAAGAAAGATAAACTTATTCCCAAGCAAGGGGTTTCCCAGTCTATTACTGCAACCACAAGAGGAGAGCTATCTCTGGGAAAAACCTATTTGGAATTCTATTTGGAATAATTTTTTCTCCCCCTCTATGTCATTCTGCTGTTGGAGAATCTTCTCTAAATGCATCCCACTGATGATATTATGAAATTGAAGGGATTGAGAGGCCCTTCTTGTTGTATTCTATGTAAAAGGCATGAGGAAACCACTGATCACCTTTTTTATCAATGTCAGTTTGTCCAACAAATCTGGTTAATTTTCCTTAGATATTTGAAAGTGCAAACCCTCAGTCTCACCTGACAGAAATTCATCTCTTGCTGGAAAGAATGGCTTCAATTAAAACTTTTGTTGATTCCTTTTGTGGTGGCTTGGTTCACTTGGATGGCTAGAAACAAGGCCAAATTTGAGGAACGCCTACCCCATCCCTCAAAGGTGGCTGCTAACTATTTAGCCTTTCTGAAAAAAATTACTCATTGGAAGACTTTTCTTGATCTTTTTATGACCAACTCTTTGGCTAGTAAACCTATTTTAGAGCACCCCCTAGTGTATTGGCTCAAACCTCCTGCTGGTTGGCTGAAAGCTAACAGAGAAGGCAGTTTTTATAGGTCCACTGCTGGCATTGGTGGTGTGTTCAGGAATTTGAATGGTGCTTGTCTCCTTCATTTCCTGTCTCCTGTTGTTACTGCTGATGCTCTGGAAGCTAAGGCTTTAACCATCTTTTGGGCCATCTATATTGCAACCAAAGCCAAATTTCATAATCTTATTATGAAGACTGATTCCAAGGTCATGACTAGCATACTCCTTAATACCATTATCTGCCCCTGACACATTCTGAAATGGAAGAATAGAATTTACTTTAGCTCCCAAGGTATCAATCTGAAATTTCTATTTATTCATAGAGAAGGAAACAAGCCTGCTCATTGGCTTGCTCATGCTGGTACTGAGCAGACAGACCCAGCTTATCTAAGGATGTTCCCCCCCACACTTAATTTCCTTCTCAAGGGAGATCGTTCTAATCTGCGTGTCT
>NW_018222364.1:11284-11633 GCF_001263595.1 Phalaenopsis equestris
GGCATTCCATGTCTTGTAAAAATATTTTTATTTAAAAATTTAAAAACACTCCGGGCATCACATGTAGGTACAGTAACAGCTTCAATCCATTTGGACATATAATAAACAAAAAGTAATATATAAAAATTTCTAAATGAAGCCATATATGGTCCCATAAAATCTAATCCTCGCAGATCAAAAATTTTAACTTCTACTGTATAATTTAGAGGCATTTCATTTCTTCTAGAAATATTTTGTACTCATGACATCGCTGACATCGCTTACATGTTTTAATATATACATTAATATTTTCTAAAAAGAGTAGGCAAATTGATTCCAGCTTGCAAAATCTTATATGCAGTTCTATTTG
>NW_018222365.1:0-1061 GCF_001263595.1 Phalaenopsis equestris
TCCATCATTAATTTTAAGAAAAATATAACTGGTAACATAGAGGAATCTCCTCAAAAGGCATATTTTATATGATCAGGAAGTAACTTCAACTCTAGTTCTGGAGGTTTTTCAATAGATGGACAAAATGTTTTATCTGTGTCTATCGTGTTTGAACTCCAAAACAGTTACTCCAAAACTTCAAAACTTTCTCGAACATAGTTTGAACTTTCTATAAAAAGATCTTCACATTGAATTAATTCCTCTTCTTGGTCGTGATCCAAAACTTTCTCGAACATGAATATCAAACCCACAGGGAGAATACGCAATATGCACTACTAAACAACAAACTTTCTATTTTTAGTAAAAAGATAATTATACAAACTAAATATGATTTTTACAGTTACAAAAATTTAAATATTTTTTATATTTTCAATATTTTGATAGAATAATAACAATTTAAAAAGATAACTAGAGTTTTTGTATTATGAATCAGTAATAAGTATAGGAATTATGTTGTGGAAGTATTCAAATTGTGTTGTGACAAATAGAAGCAATAATATTCTTTACCCTTACTAGAGATGCTATAATGAACATTGGCTAATTTAAAGTTTGAATTTTTCTGAAGATAGGATAGGCGGGGAAGATACTAGCTCTCACTCCAGAGTTCCCTTGATTCCCTCCACCTGAGGCTAACATCTCGTATCAGAACCTAAAATAATAAACCAAGTTGGGGGCCTTAACCTGTCACTTTAAAGTATTCCAACTCTACACCCTTCAATGAATATTTCCCTATTTATTTGCACTCAATCATATGAACTACATTCTCATTCATACAACCGCATGTGATTTCTTCGATTTGTTGACTGAGATAACATCAGCCCGATTCTTACATGTTCACACAACAAATTTTAACATCTGGATTGACCAAATCAAGAAGTGTGGATTGGCCAAATCAAGAAGTAATCAAGAAGTAAATGAAGTGCATGGATTTAAATCATCTCAACTTCTTCCATCATTGAAGATCAATACGTTACACGACTTCCACCAAAAACTTAGTTACTTATCATTTTAAGAAGAAAGAT
>NW_018222366.1:0-1061 GCF_001263595.1 Phalaenopsis equestris
GGAATAGTGGAGAGAGAGAAGGCATAAGGATAGATTGGGAGGGGAGAAAGAGGAAAGGAAGTAGAGAAAGAGAGAAAGCAAGTTGGAGAGTGGGGGAGAGAGGGAGAGGGATGGAGAGAGAGGTAGTGGGGAGAGAGTAAAAGAGAGAGGGAGGGAGGGAGAGAAAAAGTAAGAGAGAGAGAGGGAAAGGGAGAGGATAATGTAAGTAGGGGTAGAGAGAGATATATAGAATGGAAAAGATAGGAAGATAGTTTAGAGGGGAGGAAAGAAAGGAGAGAGGGAGATAGTGAGGGAGAGAGAGAGAAGAGCAGCTGAGTGAGGGAAGACAGGAGAGAGGAGAGTGAGAGAGGATGGAGTATAGGAAGGGTGGGGTAAAAGAGAACAATGTGAGAGCATAGGGAGAGGGTAAGACAGAGAGTGAGAGAAGAGGGAGAGTGATGGAGAATTAGAATGGGATGAGGGGAGGGAGAGAAGGATAGTTAGAGAGTGGAAGAAGTGAGGAAGTGTGAGAGAGTAAGAGAGTTACAGAGGATGAGGAGAGTGGGAAGCAAGCAAAAGAGAGGGAGAGGGAGGAGCAGAAGAGGGAGAGGGACAAGAGAGGAGAGGGAAAGGGAGAGCGAGAGGGAGAGACATAGAAAGAGGAAGAGAGACATAATGGGTGAAGAGAGGGAGAGAGAGCGACGGTGAGAGAAGGGGGAAGGAGAGAGTGGAAGGGAGGTAGAGAAAGAGATAGAGAGAGGGGGTATGAGAGTGAGAGAAATCAAGAAAGAGTGAAATGGGGAGAGATAGAATAAAATAAAGAGTTTAGAGAGAGGAGGTGAGTGAGGGAATGATGGAGAGAGAGAGACAACAAGAAGTGTAAAGCTAGAGTGAGCGAGAAAAAGTACCTGAAAGAGATAAAATGTTAGATAGATGGAGAGAGAATAAGAGAGACAAAGAGGTATCTCTCTATTTTCTTTTTTCTCACTACCACCTTCCTTCCATCACACACTTCCTCTGTCTAATCTAAAAGTATTCTCCCTCTTTTTTTTTTATCTCTCACCCTCCATCTCTCTAACTCT
>NW_018222367.1:0-557 GCF_001263595.1 Phalaenopsis equestris
TAAAGGAACTGAAGAAGTGCAGACTTCCCTTGCCCCAAAGCCTATTTATAATGGTATGGGCAAGGAGGGCAAGGAAATCTAGGGAAGTTCATTATTGTGCTATAATATCATTTATTTATTCGTTCATTTTTCTATATATGATCAAAAAATTCACTAGTCCTCATGTGCTAGACAACTTCCGATGAGCAAGATAATCAAACAACTAAATATGTACACACTGTACAAATCTTAAAGTTGATGGACGCCCCAGGAAGGAAACACGACCGATCAGACGTAGAGAAGATCATATCCAGATGAGCAGCAACAAAGAAAAATACCTTACCGAATAATCGACATAAGATGTCAAAAGAAAGCCCCTCAAGACGGCCATCAACCTTTAGAATGGTCGATGGGGCACTCCTTCGGGCCATGAATCATATCTGTTAGACGATCGACGACTCTTATTAATCGAATAGGTATCGGACTTTAATATATGCAAATAATCTTGTAAATTACCAAAATGCTTTACTGAACAATTAATGATTAGGGGACTAATATGTACATTTGTAATATTGGAA
>NW_018222367.1:7441-9534 GCF_001263595.1 Phalaenopsis equestris
GTTATGGCATGATCAAAAGATTAACCAAAAGAACTTTGAACCAGGACAAGAAGTTTTGTTTCACAATACTAGGCTGAAGTTACTTCCTGGAAAATTGAAGTCTCGTTGGTTATGGCCGTTTACTGTGACTCAAGTTTATACTTACAGAGCTATTGAAATTGAAGATCAGAAAACTGGAAATATATTTAAAGTAAATGGACATATATTAAAACCATATTATGAGGGTAAAAGACCAAATATTAAAGAGGTTTTAATGATCAGTCAACCTGAATGACACCTTAATAGGTCGGGCTGACGACGTTAAACCAAGCGCTTTATGGGAGGCAATCCATATTTATTTTTACTTTATTCACAGTTATAGTAGTTTTTATTTGAGATTATCGGTAGTTTATGGTAGTATTAAGCTCTACTACTCTTATTTACCCTTAAAACATCTTTAAAATTAGAACGCATTCGGACTAGAGCAAAACTGTGAAAATTTTGCCTTGGGCGCCAACGACGCGATCGTCACCGCCGTCGGTGGGTTTTTCCTGAGAGTCTATACAAAATTAATATAGAGGCACGCCGACAGCGCCATCGAGGCCGCCAACAGTGAGACCGGTGAGATGACAGTTTCTTGTGTTCGAGTGGCGGTATTTTATGGTTTTTGGGCGAGAATAGTCTTTTTAAACTCAAAAATTTAAATTCTAATTCATATTTTCCCTCCAAAAATGAAGTGAAACTCTACCAATTTCATTTCTACGGCATCCAATTCCCCTGATAATCCCAGAATGCAAGTTTTTAATTGGCAAAAGTTTATTAGTGCGGAAGCACAACAAATCTTCAACAAGTTGCTGATAAAGAAAAGATTAATCAAAGAATAAGGATTCGTGAATCGCGGATTGAATAATCCCACGACAAATATTGAAGAAACGATAGTGCGGCGAAGATGGAAAGTGTTGTGCTACACTACTGCCACCGTGGTGGTTCCAGTGGTAAAAGAGTTTTATGCAAATTTGCATGGAATCAACCAAGGAGTTGTTTATGTGCAAGGGAGATGGATCACTTTCACTCCTGCACGAATCAACAAATTATATATGATAGAGAATGTTCATGTCTGCCACTATTCCAATTATATCCCAACAACAAACCAGATGAATGAAATTTACCAGTATTTAACAGACGAAACTAATGATTGGGAAATGATTGAGAATGGGTATGTTAGTTTTTCTGCAACACTTCTGAATCTCGTTTCAAAACATTGGCACTTTTTCATTTTCATCCCAACAAAAAACCAGATGAATGAAATTTACCAGTATTTAACAGACAAAACTGACGATTGGGAAATGAGTGAGAACGGGTATGTTAGTTTTTCTGCAACACTTTTGAATCTCGTTTCAAAACATTGGTACTTTTTCATTTCTGCGAAACTTTTACCGACAATGAAGATCAGTAAAGTTTCTAAATAAAGTGCCATTTTGAATCACTGCATCCAAAGGGGACTGCCAAGCAACATTGGATCTATAATTGTGAAGTCGGTTTGGGACTGATCATTCACGGATCCACTTATGGGCTTGGACACCCCTCTGCAATTTTCTCACTTTGTGATTAGTTCCAAATGTCCTATGAAAAGTGGGAAAATGTACTACTACCTTGGAAGCCTTTGGACCCAACTAAAAGATTCCCATCATTTGAAGATGAAAATGACATGGCCATGATAGTTGATCAATCATCTCAGAATTTACTGCTAGTTCAACCCTTAGTCCCCGATAAGTCTTTGGCGATCCTGCGCCAAATCAAGAAATTGGAAAAGGAGGTCCAAAATGTCATGAATGCGATTAATAAAATCTCTGATTTCTTCGATCATTTGGACTGTAGAATGAAGGAACATTTCGAACATTCTGGGCATTTAGAAGATAGTTTAATACGACTGATGAGGAGGATGAAATTGATAGAGGAGGATTCTACTGAAGAATTTCCATTCCGACCCTTCTACAACCTCTTCGTTCATGTGCAATCATTGGGTGATCTCAGAGGAGAATCGAGTACCAAGTCTGAGGATTAGTAGATTTATATTACTACCTATATGTCTATCTATGTATTTTGATTTGAAC
>NW_018222367.1:9650-10491 GCF_001263595.1 Phalaenopsis equestris
GACGCTGAATTAATGTATTGAGGTTGAGAAAATACCAAACTTAGGTGTGTTATGTAACGTATATTGTACCCCTTGGAATTTATATATAAATGTGATGTTTTGTGTTGTGAAAGTTTATATGTGCTAAGTACATCATTTAATTATTTAAAATTATGTCTATAATTATTAAACGAATGTCATTTAGGCTTGGAATTGATCGAAATCGTAAAAATCTGGAATTTGGACAAAATCAATAAAGCCCGCCGATGACGCCCTAGACGCCGCCGACGGCGAGACTTTCCCAAAAGTTAGGATTTAAACTCCAATTAAGCGCGCCGATGGCGCCATCAACTCTGCCGATGGTGAGCTCATGAAAAATACCTTTAACCACAATTTTGACCACTCAACCACCACTATTCATCATCCCCTTCCTCCTAAAAAATGCCATTTTTGACCTAGGGCTTGAGAGATCTTGGATTAGGAGGTGATTTCAAAGCTTTTTGACACCGGATTTGGTCATCTCCAGGTGAGAGCTTCACTCCAAGCTAAAAATATTTGATTTCCACCATGAAATTCTACCACATTGAGGAGATCTGAAAAATGTGGGAATGTAAAGAAAATTTGGGAAGAGATTCGTGGATTTTATTGTTGAACTCCTAGAATTACTATTCGAAGCCATGATTTACATATTTGAAGTAATTTTTGGAATTTCTCTATAATTTGATTAGATTGAAATGGCTCCACGATAAAAGAAATGGGGTGAGTTTGAAGAGTCTTGCTTCTTCAATGTGATGGCTCAAACAAGATTTACTTCAGTATTTAAAGGAAAGAAGTGTATACAAGATCGAGTTTTTGAGAGTCC
>NW_018222367.1:10526-12296 GCF_001263595.1 Phalaenopsis equestris
GGAAAAATTTTGTTACACCACCAATAAAGTTGATTCAAACGTTGTAAAGGAGTTCTACGCCAATGTGATTTGAGATACCTAATTAAAAATTGGCTTCACTTGAATCAACTTTAGGAAAAAGACTCTGCTGCCAACATCAACACTTTTTACGAAGTCCCAGAATTATATCTGTCACTATGAATCCTTTAGTACGATGGAAGGCCCCCTCAATAATGTGATCAACTTTCTCACTGATGCGAAAGGAACATGAAAGATAAAGCAGCGAGAATGGGTAAACTTTTCTGCTTCCATGCTGAATGCCACCTCTAAGGCGTAGCACTATTTCATTTCCTCTACTCTGTTACCGACCTATCACCATAGTGAAGTAACTAGAGATAGAGCTGTTTTGAATTTTTGTATTCAGAATAGTAAAACTATAAATGTGGGGAGAATAATTCTTAAGAATATATTGACTACGGCAAGGAGCTAAATCTCACTGAACTCCCTTCAGAACAAAGAGAAAATTAAGGCTATTCAACTTAGAAGTGGAAAATAATTAGAAAACAACGTTAAAAAAGAAATAGAAGTTGAAGTTGAAAAAGATGAGGTGGAAAATAAAAAATCTATTGAAGATTTTCATTTTGAGTAGAAGTCAAGAACCTTCTACTAGTAGAGATGTCCCCTCTAGAAGTTATGACCTTCCACCTTCTAGTTCCCCTACCCTCTCTGATTTGATGAATGAGTTGACCTTGCAGCGGAAGAACATAGAATTGATAAGTGAAAGGATTGAAGGTTTAGATCGTTGACATGATTATGATAGTGAGTACTTGTAGAGGCATTCAAATTTTGAGGTAGCCTATTATGAAACTCAGGACAGACACTACAGAGGAGTGCCTGATGTTACGTTTCCTGAATGCCCCCAGTATACTCAGTATCAACCCAATCCACCTATTGATCACGGTGATGAAGATATAGCTTGGGGTTTTTATTTTTATTTTTGTAATCTTTTTATAATAGAAATGGATGTTTATGTATTTGGACTTTCATTTTTATTTTTCTGTGTACTTGGATAATTTTAATTTTTGTTATAAAGTTAGTGTTATAGTTAAATGGGCATGTGTAGTTTAATAGATATTGAATAGAATTGTGGATTGTAATGTAATTTTTATTTCGCATTTTAGTTTTAATTGTTTAGTATTGTGGTTGTGTGGGGAAATGTTGTGCTTAGTTAATGTTTTAGTTTTATAATTATTTCAAAATTTCATTACCCAGACATTCTTCTAATAATTTATATGTGTAGAAAACTCCTAATATTATAGACCAGGTGAAGTAAAAAATTTGAGAAGGCTTGTAGAAATTTCAGAATGATGAAAATGCCTACAATACTGAGGTATGATTTATATTTATAGTTTTTCTTTCCACCTACTAAAAATTTTAAGTTTGGGGGAGGGAAAAAAATTAACTATTAGATGTCCTTTATTTCAATATTTCAAAAATTATTTATATGATTTTATGTAGTGAATTTAATTTAGGTAACTATATTTTTGTAACTATTTAAATATTATGATAGATATAAAGAAACATTTTTGTAATGAAAATTAATTTTGTAACTTAAGATATTTAGTCTAAGAGAATAGGATTATAGTTAACTATTTAAAGTAAAGGAAACTAAATTTTAAAGTATTAAGAATCTGGAAATTCATTTGAGAATAAAAGATTGGGGCTCAATGATGTAAAAACTATGAAATATTTATAAGGTAAAGAAATGCGTTGAGTTTCAAATTTAGGGAA
>NW_018222367.1:12529-13999 GCF_001263595.1 Phalaenopsis equestris
ATGAGTTCCCCCCCCCCCCCCACATTGATTTCAAGATGTAAAGAAGGTTCCTTCACCAGTTGATGTACATCATTAGAAAATGAAGTAGGGGCACGATGTCTTAGAGTTGAAGACCCTGTTGAATAAGACTTTGCTTCCTACAAACAACGCCAAACTGATGCGTTGTAGAAGATTCACTGCGGCAGAGCAATGTATTATCATCTTAGCGTTGTATGAGAATTCAACAAACACTCAGAAGAAAGAAAACAACTGATAATGACACTAAAAATTTTTACGTGAAAAACCTGAAAAAATGAAAAAACCATGGGGTCTAACCAAAGGAAAATAAGTTGAGATTTTCATACCTATTTTATACTATTTTTAATGATATTGCACTTTAAAGAAAGGTATTTTTGATGTTTTGTTACAGGAATGATGAATTAGGGTCATAAGAGCAAAAAGATAGAAAAAGTATAGAATTTGGAGCAAAAAGGACCAAAATGTGAAGATTTGAACTAGGCTGCCAACGGCGCCATTGACCCCGCCGACGACAAGTTTTTCCCGAGACTACAGGATAAAATCTTCAGAAGCCCGCCTACGGCGCCCTTGAGGCCGTAGACGGCGAAATCGATGGTTATGCCTACTCAAGCTTTGGATAAGGCCAATTTTTGAAGGGATGCTTGGGCAACTCTTGGGAAAGCTCATCCACAACTTTAAAAGAACATTTTGGCCAAAAATTAAGAGGTCCTGGAGAGCTTGGAAGGTCTTGGATGTTAGAAAGGCCCTATAGGTTAGAGAGGTTCCATTAGTGTTTAACAATTGTGAGGATTTCTTCAAGAAATTGTAAGAGTGGAGGGAAAGTGAGAGATTTCTTCCTCCTTGCTACAATGAAGAGGAATGCTGTGTGCTGTAAAGAAAAGAAGAGATTCAGAGAAACTTCGAGGAGTGTTCTTGCGGAGAATTTAGAGATAAGTTATTTACTTGTTGTAGTTTGTATGACTTTAATTTTATTTATGAGTTTCAAGTTTTGTTGTGTTTTCCTCATGAGTTCTGAGTAGTTTTCTCTATCTTTCTCCTTGTCTTAAGATTTGTGAAATGGTTATTTAAATTGGCAAAGCCATGAACATATTTAAGAAATTGTGATGATCTTTTCACTTTGATCTTAATTTACTTTCAATCTGGCCAATTGATTGGTTAAAATATGTTGAGTTTTACAGCTAAAGTGAAGATTACATCCAAGATTTTGGGAGATCAAAGCCCTTGGAAGTTGGGTGAAAATAAATAGGGAAATATTATTCTCGGGAGTAGAATTGGAGATTTTAGAGCTGAAGTGTAGATGTTAGCCCTCAGGCGAGGGGAACGTGGGAACTCTAAAGTGAGAGCAAACATCCTCCCAGCCTAGCCTCAGATTCAGTAAACAAGCATAGGATTAGTCAATGTTCTTTATGCCTGGACCAAAGGGTAAAGAATAGTTATGCTCCTATTTGACAC
>NW_018222367.1:14289-23713 GCF_001263595.1 Phalaenopsis equestris
ATACTTGCGTTGACAAATTCGACTTTAACATTGTTGAATATTATATTTATACATCTTAATAAAATTAGACACATCTATAAAGTCGCGATCAAGTCTTTGGACGTCGTTGCTGGAAATTAAATCTTCTAGTAGCGCCATCAAATTCTTGTATTTGTCGATTTACAAAAAGTCGGTCAGTCGATAAGAAAGATCAACCAAATTATTGCCCATACCATAGGTTGCTTGGTGACACTATAGAAGAATGTTTCATCTTTAAGGATTGACTCAAGAAGAACCTTAAAGTAGGGAATATAACAATCCCGAAAGAATATTTAAAAGAACTTGAAAGAGGTCATGTAAATATGATTTTGGCTGAGCCAACTGCTTTGATAGATCCATATTCAACGATTGATCCATATACCCCGATTGATCCATATACTGGAGAAGATGGACGGAGTATGACTTGGAACAAGCTCTAGAGGGTCCTAAACGAAATACAGAATTCATCAAAATAATCTTCTGCATATACTCGAAAAGATTGATGGAATGAAGTTTGGAGTAAATCATCCAAGAAAATATTGAACCAAATCTAAAATGCTTCAAAACAAGCCTTCGTTCATAATCTTCAGCCTGCCAAACCCGAGATGATGATTTCATTAGGATATTCATCATCGTCAAAGACGACGAAGAAGAAGAACACCACTACGAAGATTGATAGCATGGAGGGTAGGATAGAGGCTGCTTCTATAAGATTAGTTTTCTTGAATTCAGGGATAATGTAACTGATTTTGACCGATTTAGCTTTGATCTAGATTCCTAAAATTATCCTTAAATCGTACTTGAGTCCGATGAACCCGTTGGCAAGACTAAAGAAGACATCGGTGATACCGCTTACGACAACACCGGGAGTGAGGAACCAATTCCCGAGCACCACGGTGCACCGCTTGTCATCAACTTAGATCATTTTAACAAAGAAGAAACACCAGAAGATTCACCAATGGCGCCTCAAAAAGAAGAAATTACAGAAGTGAACTTAAGGAGCGGGAGAGTGTTACCCCCGAGAATAGCTTCGACAGATAAAAGTAAACAAATAATAACTCGAGAAGGGCTACTTTCACCTCCACCAGTGGAAGAACCACACAACCAATAGAAAATTAGAGGATAATACAAAGTGGATTACAATGTGCTAGCTCATCTTAGGAAGTTCCCGGCCCGATTAAGCATCTATGATGCTCTGAACTTATCAAAGGAGATGAGAGAGCCTCTGGTTACAACTTTGATTGACCCAGAGATTTTCTTATCTTAGTTGGCTAGCACATCCTCAGATGAAGTTTGTCCATTGAAAGAATAACCTGGGGTAACCTTTACAGATGAAGATTTGCTGCTTGTTACCGTCGACCACAACCGACCACTCTACATCTCCGTTAACATTGACAGATTTGTGTTGTCTAGAGTTTAAGTAGATCCTGGAGCATCTCTCAACTTGATGAGTCTACGGACAATAACCTATTTGGATATTGAAGCTTAGGAACTTACGACTGATAAAATGATGCTAAGGGGATTCAAACAAAAGTGAGAGAGAGCCCTTGGATCGATTACATTGCTTATGAAGGTTGGAGAATTAGCAACAACTGCTAAATTTCATATCATCGACACCAAGACCTCTTTAAACGCTCTACTGGGTCGACCGTGGATTCACAAACTCAACATGGTTCCATCATCTCTACACTAGTGCATCAAGTATTACAGAGAGGGTCATGAGCATTGCATCAAGGGAGATTTACTGATGTTTTTACTACACGAAGTAGGCATTTATGAAGATGTTGCCTACTACGCGCCTTCAAATAAAACAGTCTTCTCTCGTGAAATTGTCACAAATAAAAGTGAAAATTCAAAAAAATCACAAACAAGAGGCCATTCAAATTCGCTTCAACAATCTTGCACCACTCTTTTACAACAAATTGGTGGGGGTTCTTTTAGTTCGTGCACTGGAGGTCAAGGCCAGGGACGCGAACGAGGAAGAACCAATTTAATCGTTAAACAGACTAGGCCAACCATCAACATTGGTGATGCAGATACTTTTGAAGATGAAATTATGATGACAAAATAAAAGAAAACTTAGTACGAGATATCCTTATAAAATGCAAGAAAAGCGAATGTGAGACGATGTATGACCGGATAAACCACTATGTGAATACTATGACCCTTACCTCGATCCTCCCTCAAAAGGTCAAGAGTTTAAAGGTCAAGGAAGTCCGTAGTTTTGGTTCAAAGCCGATCAAATTCTACCATGCTTCTACCTCTACTGATCTTGAAAATCATGTAAACTTGGATAATGATCCTAATGAGTTAATGGAATTTCCTTTTGGTTACTTTTCACCAATGAGTTAATTCAATAGGGACACTTGCACAAAACTTAATTCAATAGGGACACTTGCCAAAACAAATGCCAAATGAGTTAATTCAATAGGGACACTTGCCAAAACAAATGCCAAAAGATATATTTCAACTTTTTGAGAAATTATGGAATATTATAAGTTGAACTCCCAACTCAAAAGAGGGTCTCAGATTTGGTACAATAGTACAAGTCGATGATTAAGAATTTTGTCTGGTTGTTACTTGTGAATCAGAAGAGGATTGCCTTGACATAGAGGATGACTCCACTGATCAACTGCTAGAAGATGCTTCATCATAATTTGAAGAAATTAAATCAACTGTTGATGAATTGAATGAAATTAACCCAGAATTAAAGAATAACCCCGACCTACATTTTTAAGTTCTTTAATCGATAATGAAGAATCTTTACAACTCATAAAATTTCTAACAGAATTCAAAGATTACTTTGCATGGAGCTATGATGAAATGCCAAGGCTATCAGCAGAGGTTGCAGTTCATAAACTCAGGGTAGACAAAGATATGACCCCAGTGAAACAAGCTCCTTGAAGAATGCACATCAAAATAGAGAATAGAGCAACAAGTAATTGTCGAGGTAAAGAAACTAATAGACGCTAACTTTGTCAAAGAAGAGAAATACCTCACGTGGTTGGCGAACATTATACCTGTTAAAAAGAAAAATGGATAAATACATGTTTGTGTCGACTTCGGGGATTTGCGCAAAGCATGTCCAAAAGATGAATTTCCACTACCAATACCAGAAATGATGGTGGATATCACTTCAACACATGAAATTTTCTCCTTCATAGATAGATCATCGGGATACAACCAAATCAAGATTGCACCTGAGGATGCAACACTTGCAGCCTTTAGAATACCAATTGGAATTTTTTGCTACACAGTGATGTCGTTCGACCTAAAGAACGTTGGAGCAACATTGGAGCAACATACCAACATGCAAATACCAACATGCAATGATAAAGGTTTTTTACAACCACATTCATAAGCAAGTAGAATGCTATGTGGATGATTTGGTCATCAAGAGCAAGCAAAATATAGACTATTTGTACAATTTGAGGATCATGTTCGAACAGTTACAAGGATATGACCTTAAAATGTATCCCTTAAAGAGCGCCTTTGGTGTTACCTCCGGGAAGTTTCTAGGATTTGTTGTTCATAATCGGGGAATCGAGATCGACCCAGGTAAGATTAAAGCTATCTTGGAAATGCCTCCTCCTAATACCTTGAAACAACTACATTACTTCCAGGGGAAGTTGGCATATCTGAGATGCTTTATTTCTAATCTCTCAGGTAGGTGTCAACCCTTCTCGGCATTAATTAAAAAGGATGCAAAATTTTTTTGGGAAGACAAATGCCAGAGGGACTTTGAGAACGTTAAACAATATTTAATGACACCTCCTATTTTGGCAGCCAGTATCTAAGGGAAACCGTTGATACTTTATACCGCGGTTTTAGATGACTCTCTTGGAGCCCTCTTAGCCCAATTCAATGATGAGGGTAAGGAAAACACACTCTACTACTTGAGTCGCCGCCTAATACCGACGGAGATAAAGTATCCATCTATTGAAAAGCATTGTCTAGCCTTGATTTTTGCCACCCAAAAACTTAGACATTACATGCTTTCTCATAAGATTACCCTAATTTTAAATGTCAATCTGTTGCAATATTTGATAACCCGACCAACACTCTCGAGAAGTCTAGCAAGATGGTCGATGATTTTATTACAAATTGATGTAACTTTTGTTCCCCTCCATGCTATCATGGGACAGATTCTAGCAAAATTTTTTGTTGCACACCCACTGCCAGCTGGGTCCCCTCTCACCAACGAGTTACCAGACGAGTAAATATTATAAATGGAATTGTCCAGCGCGCAATGCTGGGAGATGTACTTTGATGACGCTTCCTCAGTCAGAAAAGACAAAGTATTAGGCACAGTTATACATGGCAAAGCAGGGATTCGTTTGATATTTATCGTGCCAGATAAGGGTATGTTGAGGTTCTCATACCACCTGACAGAGCCGTGCACCAAAAATGAAGTAGAATATGAAGCTTTAATCATCAGATTGGAATTGGCAATATCAATGGATATAAAAAAAATTTCCATCTATGGCGACTCTCAGTTTGTCATCCAGCAAGTCACCGGACAATACAAAATTCAATTTGTCATCCAGCAAGTCACCGGACAATACAAAATTTTGAAACCACGGCTAGTAGAATACCATCAGTACACGGTGAAGCTATTAAAGCAAATCCCTAATATAACTTTCTACCAAATTCCTAGGGGAGATAATGCTCATGCCGACGCTCTAGAAAAACTTGCTAAGGAGCTAGCGTGTCCCCTAAAGGATTCCATTAAAATCACAGTACAAGGAAAATAATTTCTGTCTTGGATCGACCTCGAAGCCCTACAAAATAAGAAGATACAATAATTATGATTGCGGATATCATTGAAGATTGGTGCAAGCCATTAATTGGATATTTAAATACTGGTAAGCTACTGGAGGACAAGTCTAAAGCACATCACATTACAAAAAGGGCTATGTCTTATGCTCTAGTAGGTGACGTACTCTATAGGAGATTATTTGACAAAATGTGGCTATGCTGTTTGAGCAAAGTCGAAGTACAAAATATTGTTAAAGAGGTACATGTCAGATTGTGTGGCGCTAACCAGTCAGCGCTGAAGATGAAACTGAAAATCAAAAGGCTCGAATATTATTGGCCAACAATGATGTCTGACTACATGGATACAACCAAAAGATGTCACTGGTGCCAAGTGCATGGGGTGGTCTTGCACCAGCCTCCGAATGTGCTTGCCCAATTGTCGCCTTGTGGCTATTCGAGTGTTGGGGCACAAACATAATAGGTTTGATAGACCATCCATCTTCTAAAAGACATGGGTTTATACTTGCCGCTATGGATTACTTCTCTAAATGAGCGGAGGCAGTACCGTTACGAGAGGTTACGACACAACACATCCTTCAATTCTTCAAAAGCCAAATCGTTTATCATTTTGGAGTATCGCTAAGAATAATTTTCGACAATGGGACTGCTTTTAAAAGCACAAAAATCAACAGTTTCATCAAAATACACGAGCTAAATTGGAGATACTCTACAATTTACTATCCCAGAGTAAATGGCCTGGCTGAAGCCTTCAACAAGACATTGGTACAGGGCTGAAGCCTTCAACAAGACATTAAGACATTGGTATAGATTTTGAAGAAAACACTGGATGAAAACAATAAGGATTGGTACAACAAATTGCTAGAAGGGTTGTGAACCTACCAAATGATGTTCAGGACTCCCACTCAGTGTACATCCTACATGCTCGTGTACAGGTCCGAGGTCGTTCTACCGTTAGAAATTTAGATGTCGTCTCTCAGAGTCGCTTTTGCCAACCAAATCACAACAGAAGAAAGTGCAAAACTCAAACTTGAAGAACTGGAGAGTCTTGAGGGAAAATAACTTGAAGCACAACGAAGCACAACAAACTTTACCAGAAAAAGATGGTACAAGCTCATGACAAATTGGTCCCCCAAGGACATTCAAAGTTGGTGACCTCGTACTTGTGCTCAAAAGGCCTATTCTTTCATGCCGCAAGATAGGTGGAAAATTTGAGCCAACTTGGGAGGGACCATTTATCATTGAAAAGTTCTATGCAGGAGGAGCCTACTAGTTAGTAGATTTTTTGGGTGAAAGACCCATGCTACCAATCAACGGATGATACCTAAAGACATACTATGTAGCCTGACATTGCTTGCCATTGCTTAATTTGAAATTTTGAAATTTTGATTGTTTTGGGGTTATCTATGTGGCAAAATGTCTGTGGCCAGATCGGAATAATGAAAATTTTTGAAAAATACACACTTCAATTTTGTCTTTCTTAATTTAATACCTACTAAATTAAAAAAAAATGCATACACAAATAAATGACTTCTTCACCAAAATAAACTAAAATTTCCTTTAATAAATACTTTATTTTGTTCTTGTTCATGCTAAGTTTCAGCTCACTGACAATTTTCCTATCGTCTGCAGAGAAATGTCAAGCCAGAGGCTGATCTTCGCCTTTAAATATGGTTGGAACCTCGCACTCAACAAGGAAATGGCGCCGTAGGGTGATACCATAGACTTTGACATGGAATTTAGTCAAGTCGACAAGGATTATGAGGGGCCTCTAATGGATGTCGTCAGCCTACATGTACATGAAACGGAAGGGCTGTCCTCACTGCTCAGGTTGACCACCAAAGACAATTCATCACTGAAGGGAAAGAATGTGATGGTACAACAAGACACAATGGAGGGGACCAGCTGCCTACCGTCCATGATAGCTACACCAAATGGGGGCCTAGATGCTATTGTTGATGAAAGACTATCGGATGCTCCGCTATAAAAAACTCAGCGCAAAATTTCTAGCTGTCGAATGCAGAGGACTTTCTTATGAGAAGAAAGAAGACACCAGAAAGAGGCAGAGAATTTACTTACTCCTATTTCTGAAAGGAACATTTATGATTCAGGCATGAGAGAAACCTCTTCTAGCTTGCCTGCTATAGATGAGGAGTCTGGGTTTGTTACAGAGACAGAAATACCACCGGCTTCAGATGTTCTTTGTATGGGTTGCCCGACCTACAACACTAAAATACCTGCAGAGCGTCAGCTACAGGGATATTTATGGAATGCTCGGATTGTAATATCCTACACCTACAACACTACAAAAATTTAGAGGAGTATGCATCTACCGATGATGGGTCTCAGATTGCAGATTACCTGATGGGGGAGTCGTATGTCCCGCTAGGAATAAATTAATATGTCCGTGGAGTCCAGAGCCATATGTCCCTTTGGATGCTTTGACACATTCCGTTAGCACCACAATCAACACCAGCTTGGGTTCCCGTCGTTGAAATGAGGGAACATCCTCGACAACCACCTTTCATAAGTAGGTAGAATACTACAAG
Source organism: Phalaenopsis equestris (assembly GCF_001263595.1). Lineage (NCBI taxonomy): Eukaryota > Viridiplantae > Streptophyta > Magnoliopsida > Asparagales > Orchidaceae > Phalaenopsis > Phalaenopsis equestris. The sequence continues at coordinate 21,633 of NW_018222367.1, forward strand.
ATAAGCAAAGAAAATAAAAGGAATTTTGAATTTTACAAAGAAGTATAAGGGAGGTTCATCAACATATTAGAAGGGTTTGAATTATACACCAGGGTCTTCTCGGAAAGTGATGAACGAAACATTATCGACTGGATTTTTGACCTGACAGATAGAGGTAAAGCAGGTCTGCTTATGGAAAGAACCTACTCTGGCCAAGAAAGTGGATGCGAGGAAAGGGGAGGATCACTATCCGGTGTGGCTGCTGCTACAATTTTACCAATGATAGACAAGGAAATCCTCCTGAAATTCTCAAACACAATCAGGTGAATCCACTACCTCCAATGATAAAATGGATGATTAAAAGAATGATCAGATGGAGTATGCTGCCAGCTAACTGCACCCCTATTAGTTGTATACAATGAAGGAGACTGCATACCACTGCACATTGATCATCATTACTTTGTGAGAACTTTCTGCACGGTCTCTTTCATGAGTAAAAGCAACATCCTATTTGGAAAAGAAATTGATATCATTGGTCATGGCGCTTTAGAAATTCCGCCGCCTGTTGGTTCAGTGCTAGTCCTTAAAGGAAACGAGGCGAACGTCGCCAAACACTGTATTCCAGGGGTGTGACACCATAGGGTGTCTGTGACCTTTCGCCAAATAAACAACATTAAAATGCCATATGGATTTCAACCAGATCCAGAATTGGAGGAACCGCTACCATACGAGCTACGAGAGGGTTGTACCTCTAAGTACATGCAAAGGGAACTCTTGTCTTGGAGCGTGGCTTAGAGGGTCTACTCGATCAGGAGCTTGTCACCCTAGGAATAGACATTCAGAGGATTCCTTTCTGTTTTACTACACTACATTACAACAGATATGATATGTATTAGACATGCTCTGCTGATGATATATACTTAGCATAGAACATTTATGGATGTACTTTGATATAGTTATCATACTGTACTTTTTGAGTCTTTGGCCTACATTCAATCTGTAACATTTATTGGAACATATTAATGAAGTTTATTTCAAAAAAATTTCTTCTTGTCGATTTCCTCTTTGTGGGATAGTTAAAAGCCACGGACCTTACGTTGGTTCGAGATTATAAAGAACAAAGAACAAAACAACAAAATAAAAAAAAGTTGACGATATTAAAATTTAAATAAAAATAACAAACAAGCAAACAATAAAACAAATCTCTTTTGAAATCTCTTTTGAAAATCTTTTGAAAAATCAACCAACTAAAATTAAATTTTGAAAACATATTTTGAAAATTAAACATGATAAAAATAACAAGAAAAGAAAATAAATCTGTTGAGTTGATTCTCTCGATTTTGACATCACTTACTCTTTGGTCGCCTAGCACAACTATTTTTGTCTGCACTAATTCTCTTAACATTCCCGCAAAGTTTCACGTTTTGCACAAAACCTCACTAAAATTTTACAAATCTTCTTCTACAATGTCAATCTTTTCACACGACATGTATCTATGAATTTGACAACACAAATTGATACCTAAATTTCAATTCTCATTTTGGAATCAATCACTTACTCTTTGGTCGCCTAGCACAACTATTTTTGTCTGCACTAATTCTCTTAACATTCCCGCAAAGTTTCACGTTTTGCACAAAACCTCACTAAAATTTTACAAATCTTCTTCTACAATGTCAATCTTTTCACACGACATGTATCTATGAATTTGACAACACAAATTGATACCTAAATTTCAATTCTCATTTTGGAATCAGTCCTTAACTTCTGATTCTTTTCTTTTAAAGGTCGGTCCTTAACTTCTGAATCTCTTTTGAGATTGATCATTAACTTTTAATTCTCATTTTAGAATTAGTCTCTAACTTAGTCTCTAACTTCTGATCTAACTTCTGATTCACTCATTTCAAAATCAGTTCTTCACTTCTGATTCACTTCTTTCGAGGCCAGACCTTAACTTCCGAATCTCTTTTAAGATTGATCATTAACTTTCAATTCTCATTTTGGAATCAGTCCTTAACTTCTGATTCCTTTCCTTTTGAGGTTGGTCATTAACTTCTGACTCTCTCTTGATATTGATCCGAAACTTTCAATTCTCATTTTAGAAT
>NW_018222367.1:23723-32539 GCF_001263595.1 Phalaenopsis equestris
TCCTTAACTTCTGATTCCTTTCCTTTTGAGGTTGGTCATTAACTTCTGACTCTCTCTTGATATTGATCCTTAACTTTCAATTCTCATTTTAGAATTAGTCCTTAACTTCTGATTCACTCTTTTCATGGTCGGCCCTTAACTTTCGACTCTCTTTTGAGATTGATCATTAACTTTCAATTCTCATTTTAGAATCAGTCTTGAACTTTTGATACACTCTATTTTAGGTCGGTCCTTAACTTTCGACTCTCTTTTAAGATTGATTATTAACTTTCAATTCTCATTTCAGAATAAGTCCATAACTTCTAATTCACTTCTTTTGAGTTCAGTCCTTAACTTCCAACTCTCTTAACATTGATCCTTTACTTTTGATTCTCATTTTGGAATCAATCCTTAACTGATCCACGAGAATTATAAGACAATAATTAGGCAAGTTGGTGAGTTTGAGTTATAAAAAGAATCAAAATAGCCACCACTCTTTTGTGGTAGGTCCTTGACTTTCGACCCTCTTCTGAAATTAATACCTAAACTTGAACTCTTACCTCGAGGTCAGCACTTACATACTGACTCCCATCTTATATGAACACCTGAAATCTGATGAGTTAAAACCAACTCTCCAATCCCCAACAAGAGTTCCTACTTCTTGACTTCGATCAAACATTCACTTGTTAATTCCCCAGTAGAAAAAAATAACACACACAATTCAACACCTCCTTCCAGGTCTATTGACTTAGAAGTTTGTATTGATTTTGTTGATCACATTGGTCAATGCCAATACGCCAGCGTGCTTGCCCAACACACTACACCTATTAGGTGTCCATTTGTTGACATCACTTTTGGTTGAGGTTTAGATTTTCCTCTTTAGTTGCCTAGGGTTTATCCATAGGACTTTCCCGTTGACTATTCTTAGAAAACTAAAAAAAGGAACCCTCACACTTAAAAATTCCGAACTCCTCTTTGCTCAACTTGAAGTTCCACATTGAGGTCCTAACCTCTAGCACTTAGTAGGTGGGGTCATTATGGGGGAGCCCAGGGAGAGTTCCAGTAGGACTGCTTGATCTTAGGGTTAACCCTAGGTGTTAGTCTAGAGCTAAGGTACTCACCTCACTCAAAATCACTCGCAAATGCAAACAAAAAATTTCTTGACTTTCATCCCTTGATATTTTGGGAGACTCATGTAGATGGTCCCCTAAACCCACTAGCCCTAGGTTAGAGTTTAGCTAAGACCAGTACATAGAGGACCCAATCGGAGATTTCATTGGTTCATGGCTCATATAAGGTGGTTGACACCCCAATTCTACAAAAAATATCCAACATGGACTTTTGCCCCAAAATCCCCCAAATTACCTAAATGCCCTTGAAACCCTAAAATTTGGCCAAAATCCTCAAATTCATCCAAAATACCCAAAATCACCAAAAATTGTCAAATTACCAAAATACCCCTCCTTAGCCCAAAATTTCAAAAATTCTAAAAAAATCTAAAAAATTTCCAAAACCTTCCAAATATTCCCATTTTCATTTTTCTCAACCACCACATAACCCAATTTGACCAATTTGACCATTTTGACCAAAACCCTCAAATTTCCATTAAAGGCCCAATTTCCCTAAATTTTCTTCAAATGTCCATCAATTTGGTCCCAATTTCCCCCAATTTCAATCCTAAATTCAAATTAACCTTCTATATGATCAATATAAATTAAATCCAAGCTCAATTGGCCCATGCTTTGAGCCCAATTTTGATCTAAGTCAAACCCCCAATTTTGGCCTAATGACTTAGTTCCACCAAATTGAACCCGATGGCCTACTACATTGGTCTCAATTTGAATCCTAAAACTCTTCATAACAATCATATACATCAAACTTGACCATAAATTGGCCTTGGTGAAGCCTCGGTTTCATTTAATTTCATCCCAAATCCAAAAATCCCCAATTTTCCCTTAAATTGGCCATCTCTCAAAATTCCACCAGATTGATTGCCTTAGCCCCAAAATTTTCACTCCATTACTTCATGAAAAATATTCATAACATCTCCCTTGATCATTTGGATCATTTAATTGAGAAAATTGTGGGCCTAGCTCAACCTAAGCCCAAGCCTAATCGAACATGCTCAAAGTAACTAAAATCTCAAAATCCTTCAAAATGAGCTTCCAATTGAACTCAAATTACTCTAATCCTTCACCAAAAATCTTCATTACAATCATCTACATAATGTTGATCAATAAATTGGGCTTAAATTCATGGCTAGCCTAACCCAAACCCAAGCTTTGGTCATTTTGACCCATATTGGACCCATGCACCAAAACTGACCTATCCATGTCAAATTGGTCAAGACAAAGCCACCACAGCCAAATTTTGGACCTTATTGACTAGGATAAACCCCATGGAACCCCACAAATGAGCCATGGACTAATGGATCCAAAAATTAAGGGATTTATTTCTGAAATTGCTTAAGCTTAAGGGATTTTTGTCAAAACTAAACACCTGCCCAACTAAATTATTGTGACAGATTCGCCTGGTTCACCTAACCTCCTGACCACCTCCCCTAGCCTTGCCGGCCGGCCTAGTCACCGGAGGACCTAAAATCGTGAGCCACCCTAAAAAAATCCAAATTTAATTCAAACATAGAGGCCACCTCATCTCACTTGAAGTTTAGAGGCTCTCTGCCCTCCACATAGGAAACACTTTGCACCCATACCCGCAGAGCCACCCTAAGCCATTTTTATAAAAAGCTCCAACTCTATGGTCATGAAAGTGTGTTGAAAATTTCTTAAGGATAGCCTCTAAAATTACTCCCTGAGCTTCCTTGAGACCTCCACAATGCAATCCAACCACTTCATTGCCCTAATTCCCCTTACCGGAGTTCAATTTTGGAGCTCAAATCCTTGCTGAAGATAGGAAATTCTCCACCAAAACCTCCATAGTGCTTCAAATCCAAATTAAACTCACCCACACCATCACCACACTGAACTAAGGCAAAGCTTTATAAAAACCCCTCATACATTTTATAAAAACCCCTCATACATATAAAAACCCCTCATACAGAGCCTCTAGGATAGCTTAAGACCAACACCCAAATCTGGCTTTGATCAAATTTGGGTCTAGACCTTTCACGACAACCAGAGACTCAATCTTAGCCTCCTTGGACCTCTATAAACGTGCTGAGCACCTCTGATTGAAGCCACCATTCTCATAGCAAAAGTATTGAACTTCCCCTCTTCCCGAGCCTATTTTGACTCTCTATTTGATTAGGGTTACTTTAATGGCATGTTTATCATATAGATGTGTTCGTCATGCTTAGACTAGTCCATAAGATCAAAACCAAGGTCATTTGGTTGAGAAATGAGTGGGATATTAGGGTTTTAATGTTAACGATCACGGGTTAGCCTATTTGGGGATGATGATTGGGAGTCGTTTGATCGTGCATTTATCTCATCAACGGATGAGATTTTGCCGGATGAACTCTCGGTGCATGAACCACGGGCCGCATGGCATGCCAAGGTGGAAAGCACAATGAATGAGAGCACGCCATGTCGTCATTCGGAGCTGCCTAGGATGAGGTTGCACCGTGCTTAACTAGATAAATAGGAAATTAAATAAATCAGAAAATGATTCCTAACTTCAAAAATCCATATCTTAGTGTAGAAAAATCAGTGTAGAAAAAGAAAAATACCCTCTTGCTCAGTAAACAGAGGAGAATAATGTGGAAATGGTTTGAAATTTATTTAATACATATTTTAGTTTTAATTAATTAAGCACTATTTTGAGTCTTTTGATTCCCCCATGCATGTAGACATTTCACCATGGCTTGAAATTTTGGCATGTTGTTGCCTCTGTCTTGGGGAACATTCCCTGATTTTTCCAAAGTCAAAGGAAACCCCTAGACAGAGATTCATATTTTTCAAGTTTATGCAGAGATCCATATTTTTCAAGAGATCCATATTTTTTAATTTTATATCTATTATTTGCATAAATTAATCATAATAATTAGGATGTTGTTTTGAAAATTCCACGAAAATTTTGGAAGGTTTATTATGGCCAGAGAAACTTTTAGAAATAATTTTATGAGTCACTCATGATCTAAGTAATTATGAACATACCTAATTTACATAAAACCCTAAACCACAAAGAAAATCAATTTGAGAAAAATAAACATCTAAATGACATTATTTTGATTTTACACTATTCCTTAAAGTTCAGAGAACCCTCTATAAAAATTTCAAAGTATTTGGAGCTCATTTAATAACACAAATTGATTTTCTAAGTTAAATGCCATTTTTAACACTAAAATTATTCATAAAAATTAAAATACAACACTAGAAAAATAAGTTTTTAGAGGTCTTTGTGATCAGATGAATTTTATAAAAATAAATTTGCAATTAAAATAAAATTTCCATTTTTAAGCCTTTCTTTAAATTTTAAATAATTAAAAAAAGATAAAAATAAAAAATGTAATAAAATTCATGGAAATGTTCTAAATTATTTTCTAAGCACTTAGGAACAATTGAAATATTTTTCCTGATTTTCTAATAGAAGATATTGAATTTTGAAGCTTAAAATATTTTTTAAAGGCTAAAAATGCATTTTCACTAAAATAATTATAAAAATTCAAAGGAAAATTAGAAAAATGTGAAACTTGTTTCTCTAGGTTCCTTAATCTCAGAGATATTTATTAAAAATATTAAACTTAATTTTCCACATTTAAAATATTTTATAATTAATAAAAACTCTGGAAGTTGAAACAATTCTAAAAACTAAAACAAAACTCAAAAAATTATGAAATTTGGACCCAATGATTCTCTAATCTAAGTCTACCTCGAGTAAAAATTTCAAAGGATTAGGCTTTACCTTGGTCAAGTTAGGGAATTTTCTTTGAAAATTCTTATCTCTTGCATACAAATATCTATATAAGTCAAACAAATTTTGAAAAAATCACATTTTCTCCTCTGATATCTTAATTTACCCATCAGTGAGGTGAGATGCAAATTCTAAAGTCAATTAAATTAAAATTGATGATTTATGAAGTATTAGAGCCTAAGGGGAAAATGGTAATTTTAGAAATTTAGCCTTAATTAACATTTAGTCTTAATTCAAGAAAGTGAAATGGGCAACCTTGAATCTTAATTAACATATTTGGATGATTAAAACATAAGGGGATTAATTGGTAGAAACCAATCTCACTTTTATCAATTAAAGGATAAATTTGTAACTTCCTTAAATCTTCCTTAAATTAAAGTCTAGTCAATTAAATGATCCTAGACTTAGGCATATGATTTTGGGTGTTGATAACTCACTAATTTAACACCCCTATTTAATTTTTAAATGACATTCAAACATAAATCATCATCACTTAAAATTCAATCTCTTCTAAAATATAACTAAGACATCTAACAAAAGTCTAAAGGGCTAGTAATGACCTGGGCTAAATCAAATTGGTTAAATGAGGATTAGAAAAGTGAACATAATTAAAAATTGAACACCTTTGAAAAACTACAAGCCCAAATTAAAAAATTAGCTAAGTGTCTTAGTATCACTAACTTGCCCCTTTAAGGGTCTTCACCTACATAATTCTCAAATAAATTAGAAATGATAATTACCCTACACCTAGGGATAATTGAAACATCAATGTTCATTGAGCATTAAAGGTATTTACAGGATGGGTTATTAAGCAATATAAAAAAGTTTAAAAAGAGCTTGAGACTTTTCACCAGGCAGTGAGAGGGAAGCATGGACCTGCTTCTTTCTCCAGATCCGTTGGATACCTTGTAGGTCTACTAAACTTAATATATTTTTCTTAACAAAAATCATCCTTAATCAAATTAATAGGGACCCTCCAAGATATGTCCTAGGGTTGGGTAGATCACTAAAGCCTTACTTTTCTGCTTTATATAAAGTGCTCTCACATGCACTTTGAGTTTCAGGTGGTGAAACGAGAAGACTTGTCAGGTATGCTTTTTATAGTTTACAGTGTCGTCTTTCTTGAACTTTCATACTGTACTTTTTATGCTTATAAAACTTGTATGCTAAACAACAAGGCCACCCTGCATGAAAACCAAAACTACTAGGATAGCCACAAAACCAAAACCCAAAACCAAAATTAAAATCAACCAAGATAAAGATCACCTCCTCAACATTCAAAATATAAAAAAACTCAAAATTTAATCATAAACATCACAAATAAACCACAACTACAACTAAATTAAGGCATCTTTATCAGATGATTAGGAATCCATCGGAGGAGGTAACCTACAGTTGCTAACAAGGCTTCCTACGATCTAAATGAAAGCATGAAACTCATTACGTTGAGTTTAGTAAATTCTTTTGTACTAAGTAAGTTCAATAGAAAATAGTGGTACCGGAATGAGGGAACCATAGGATCCTAACTGGTGTTGCACTAATCAACTTTAACATGCCCCATAACATTTAAAGAACTACAACCATAGGGCCACCTGATTTGATATCATAACTCGACACCCTAGAAAACTTAAACTCGTCACAGTAAGGAGCTTGGAGCTAGCATGGTGGGCAACATGACCATTTTCAACATTGAAACTTGTCTTCCCCAGCTAAATCAATTTCATTTCATAGAATTAAACAACCAAAGCCATAGGATTTCGATGGTGTATGCTTATAAATCCCCACCTCATCTTTAGGCTTTCGTACAAGTCTGCTTTACAATCTAAGCCCTAACTTGTCTTAGGATTCTGAGGTTGTCGTCTATCACGACTTAAATCCTCACAACTTTTAGGCTATTTGTGTGAGTGTTTCACACGAATGTAAGCCCTAACATATAAAATTGGAAAGATGAAACACTTAAATAATTTCCCTTAAAACTGAATCCAAATAATAGGATAGACTGGGAAGCCACCAAGGTTCTCCTCCGGATCCATGACATCTGCTATTTCTTCCTCATTTAGACTCTACAAAAAAATTCTCTAAATTTTAGCCAATCCCTTTTCTCATCTCTTTGTTCGATATCTTTGAAAATTCCTATCCTTTGACCTCCTCGAAGAGAATACTTCTTGATTTTTATCGATAGTTTTCTTAGGTGACTTTGATTATCTAAAATGTAATTAACTATAGGGGCTTGTCCTTATAGGAAGCTTATCTAAACCTAGCTTAATATAAACCCTATTTAATTCTATATATTAAATAGGGGAAAGTATCAGCAAATAAAATGATTTTGCAGACCAAACGGATGTCATATATTTCTTAGTTTATTTGATTAAGCCTCATGCAAAAGTCTTGTGCTTATCCTTCAGGATAGATACAAGGTTTGAGGTATAGTTATCTTTCATTTAAATTATAAAAAATATGGAGTCAATTTGATTTCATATTTTTCTAAAACTTATATATATATTTAAATTATAACGTCCTTCTGAAGCAGGTAAAAGGATTTCGATTCCGGTGACCGACAGCTTATTACGGGCAACTCCTCAACTTTTTAGTGACGACAAGGATATGATAGTGAGTAAAATTATGCTTAATAAAAATTTTTAAGTGGAGATGATAAAATTCCTAAAATCTATAATTCAAAAATCTACAATATTTATGAATCAGATGAGAACTCATATTTTCGTATTTCTTAACATTAAAAATTCCAAACTTCAAGTTGGTATTATTTACTAATATTTTTTTCTAAATTAGACTATTATATTTCTACATCAAATTTTTTGTAACTCCTTTTTTCGTAACTCCTAAATAAACTCATATACATTATCTATTTATGTTGGTTTTTAAAGATTGAAAGGTCACTTGAGGACAAGTAACTACTTAAGTTTGGGGGATTCTGATGCACCTAAGCAATATAGTGTTTTAATATGCATTTTTAAACATATTTTTGAGATGTTGAAATTTATTGAAAGGTATTTATGTGTTTTTATGTCAAGTACAATCAAATGGATGAAAAATGCTAGAAGGAGTGAAAAATGGTCAAATTTCAAGCAAAAATGAAAAAAGGTACAAAAAAAAAAAAACTGGGGCACCTACGTGCCCAGTCTGACGCCTAAGCGCCAGGTGCCCTGACGCCTAAGCGCCGGTGCCCCGCTTTTACGTGCCAGAAGTAGTTACTTTATAAATTATTTAATTTGAGATTATTTTTGAAGAGGTGTTTAAAGCAACCTTTGATAAAAACGTGGGAAATAGCCCATGGACAGGAAAATTCATCAATTGGCTTATGAGGAGGCAACTTCTAGAAGATTCATTGAATGGAGACCTCTTTTTGAAGAGACACCAAGGCACCCCTAGGATTTTTATAAGAAAATACTTATATTTTCCAACGGAGGAGGACAGTCATCCATCAAACTTTACATCCACCATCGCCGCCATCGCCGCCGGCCACCTTTACTTTATTTTATTTTATTTTGAGTGTTAGTTTGTATTGTGAGAGAAGAAAGAGAATTCAAAAGAACTTCAAGACATTTGATGAAGAGAATTTGAGATAAGTGTTTATCTTTGTATCTACACTTTGTTTTAATTTAGATTTCTTGTTCGTGTGCACGATTTTTACTTTTGAACTCATGTGTGGTTGTGCTTTCTCTATGAATTCTGAGTAGTTTTCTTTATCTTTTTCCTTAAAATGATAATTGATTAAATATCTGAAGGAATTTGTGTGAAGTATTAGACTTCAATGTTGAAAGAATTTATGATGATTTGAATCCCTACACTTCATTTACTTCTTGAGTTGGCCAATTAAATGTTAAAACCTATTGTGAGAACATGTAAGATTCGAGATGGTATTGTCTCGGTCAACAAATGGTTAGAATCACATATTGATTTCATGAATGAGATTGATTTTCATGGGGTTGAGTGCAAATAAATAG
>NW_018222367.1:32573-48245 GCF_001263595.1 Phalaenopsis equestris
GAAATAATCTTTAATAGGTGTAGAATTAGAGGACTTTAGAGTTCAAGCACCTAACTTCACAAGATTTAAGAAAACCCCCCAAATTTGATTTATTATTTTAGGTTTTAATACAAGATGTTAGCCCCTAGGTGGAGGAAAAAGAGAGAATTTTACAGTGAGAGCTAATATCTTCCCTACCAAGCTGATCTTCAAGTTTATTCAAACTATAGATTAGTCAATATTTTTATAGCATCTCTAGTAAGGGTAAAGAATATTATTGCTCCTATTTGGTAAAGAGTAAGGGTAAAGAATATTATTGCTCCTATTTGGCACAACATATTTAGCATATTTCCACAACAGAATTTCTATATTTATCAGTGATTCATGATAAGGAAAAATATATTTTATTTATATTGCCGTCATCTTTCAAGTATTTTAGTTAAATTAATTAGTTTCTTACTTTATTTTAAATTATCAAAAATTACGAAAAAAAACGAACTTTCATTCATATTTAAGTATCTTAAGTTTAAGTAAGAATATATTGCTAAGTAAAATTTTGTTATCTGAAATTAGTCCTCCCTGTGGGATCAATATTAGGGACATAATTAAAAAGTTTTACATTACTTGATAATGATACATATACTTGCATAGTATCCCATATTGAAATAATATAATTGCATTCTTATTTGCTTCATAGTGAAAGATTTACCTAGCTCTTACTTTGGATTAAGTTTTTGGCTTTTTTGTAAATTAAGAATATCTATTAAGGAAATTAATTGCATACATCACATTTTATATCTATCTATATACAAAATCGGGATCAGCGCTTAAGCGCCAATATCCGACGCTTAAGCGCGACAATCAAAAAACTTGTGGTCAAAAAACTTGTGCTAATTTTAATTTTTAGAAGTTCTAATTGAGATTTGATTGACTCAAATGTGGGAGATAGTTTTAAGATGTGCCTATGAGTTATAGGAGGAATTTAGAGCCTATAAATAGAAGGGTATGAGGAGAAGTCTCACCACACTTTCATTTAACCCTAAATTCTAACTTAAAAAGTGAGAGTTTTGGAAAAATGTTATCTTGGGAGAGTGATTTGAAGAAGAAGAAGGAGGAAGCAATGAGAAAGAAGTTTTTAGTTAGAGTGCACAAGAATTATACAACGGTTTCCTCACCGTTAGTATCGAAGGAATAGGGATAAAATAACTAAAATTGAGGCTGACATGACTTCAATTGAAGCAAAAGTGATAGAAGTTAACACACAATAGGATCATATAGGATGGCAACTTAACATGCAGCTTAGCCATACTAGTTTTATAGAAGTGTACAAAGCTATTTATTTGAAGAACAAGTGGATTGAAGAAGATTCAACTAGAGTTATTAACCATCGTTCGTTCTTTCAGATTTACTTTCCAAATGTTGAAGGGGAGATTAATGATAGGCCAGGATTTGTTCCATCAAATTGAGAGTGGAATCAAGTTTGTGATTTAATGATTGTGAGTTTAGTTCTTGATTGTTAATGTTAAGTGTGTTTAGTATGTCATTAATGTGATGATTGTCTAGTGATTGTGTTTAGGAATTGTCTCATCCAAGACTATTTAGATTTAGAATTGACATATTAAAATTTTTTATAGTCATTCGTGAATGAATATAAGTGTTTTTTTGTGAAAATTTTCATGTTATTTTGAGTTGAATTGAATTAGTTAAGATTAGTGAATCTTGAGTAAGAGGAGAATCGAGAGGGAAGAAAATAGCTATTAAAGAGTTATCAGACCATGTAGGGTTGGTTGACTTAGGCTAGCAGTGCATTTCACTTAAATCAAAAAATTAAATTTTCTGCACTGGCGCTTAAGCTATAAGACCCGCGCTTAAGCGCCGTATAAACTGAGAGATGGATGCCTACATGCCAAACCATTCACGCTTAAGTGTCGGTTCACAAAAATAGGTTCGCAAACAGTTTTAAGTGACAAATTGATTCAACTAACTCCATTATTTTCGCTCAACGACATCCCCTTCTTTGAGCTACTACAATTTTAGAGTTAGGGAACACCCTATTTTTTAGATTTCTTGGTGGTTTGGAGAAAAAATTGCAAGATTTGATATCTTTGAGATAAGAGCATCACTTCTACGTAAAATTTTTTTATTTTCACCATGTATTTTGAGCACATTCATGAGCTACCCAAAAATCACAAATCATGGTTAAAATTTGAGGGAAATTTATGGAATATACATGGATTTGGTAGTTTAAGCTTTGAGGAGTTAAGTTTACTGATTTAGAGTTGAATTTATAAATTATTGTGATTTTTATAATTTTTTTAGAAATAGCACCAAAAATGAAGTGGAGCAAAGGAAAGGATCAATTTGATTCAAGAAAGTTTATCAGTTTGAGAGCTCAGGATCGATATAGTGATGCACTGTAATCAAGAAAAATGATTTTTGAGTGGTGTTTTAAAAGCCCGAGAGGAGCTATATAAGATCTTATTGTTCGCCGCCAGTGTGAGCGTTCTATTTTTGTTTAGTTGTTGTGGTGATTTTTGTTGTGCAGGAGTTCTATGCAAATGTCCCTGAAGCTGAAAAAGGAGCCATGGTAAGGGGGAAGATAGTCCCTTATTCATCTGAGGTAATAAATCAATTTTATCATTTGCCTCCGAGCAAATTGTGTTTATATTCGAATTATAGTCCTACTGAGAAGGAGCTAGATGAGATCATTTCATCTTTGACTGTTGGAAGAGGACTTTGGAAATTACAAATATAAGGAGAGTTAAATTTTCTACTTCAGAGTTTAATGCCACTTCAAAGGCATAGCACTATTTTATTTATGCTCGTCTGTTGCCTACCAATCATCTTAATGAAGTGACCCATGATTGAGCAACTTGAAACTATTTCATTCAAGAATTCAAGCCCATCAAAAATTGGAGCTTTGATTCATATTGTTATTACCATTTTGTCATCGCAGCTACTACTGTAGGTTTTGGATTTGCATCCTTGATCTTTTCATTATGCAAGCAGGCTGGAGTTAGATTTGACAGTTGGGAGGAGATCTTGAAACCTCTTAAGCCCATTACCAGTGTGAATGTGAAATCTTATTCACATCATTCTATTTTTGGCTGAAGAGGAGGATTTTCTAGTTGTTCTGTTGCTTCGACATCTCGACCTTCCACTTCATGTGCTTTTGTATCGCAGGGTCAAATTTCTAGATCTGATTCTAAGTCATAGCTATTACATATAACTTTGGATTACATTAACTACATTGCAGATAAGGTATTAAATTTAGAAAATTTTGCAGAGCATATGGATGGATACCAGAGCAGAGCATATGGATGGATACATGAGGAGACATAGTGATTATGAGGGAGAATACAACTTAGTTATGGAAAACCTTAGGAGAGGTAACCAAGAAGTGGTATTTCCTCAATACCCTTGATATCTACCATATGAGCCTGCAACTCCTTGGCATAGTGGTGAGAGTGATACAAAGGATGAGGATTATTAGATTGGACCTATAGTTTTATTTGGATTTTAGTTTATTTGTTGTTGTGAACTGTGAATAGTGCAGTTATTCTGTACTTTTTATTTTGTTTTCAGTTGTTATTTTTGAGACTGTTAGTTTTTATTGTGCTTTGATTAGTAGAAACTATTGTGATGTATTTGTGTTTTTATGAATAGTTATTATGTATGTGGTAGAAATCAGGTTAATTGTGTTGTTTATTGTAATTAGTTAGTTTGTGCTGAACTTAATTCTGGATCTTAGGAAGGTTTAGAATATAGCAAAATTTTTAATTGAAAGCTACTTGTTTAAGATTTTCAATTTACTACCATATATTTTTCTAAATGTTCTAGTTGTGAATGTTTGTTAGTTTTTTTTTTTTTTTGCTTTTATGTTAAACTCCACTGCATAGAAGTCTAATGAACCTCTACATATTAATTAAATTGAAATTTGATCAATTTAATTTTTACTCTTATTCTTAAGTTTTATAATTACATATTTAAGATGTCAAAATTCCTGCTAGTCTATTATTTTTAGTTTTCATTCTTGCCATTATTTATATGAGATGCTAAAATGTTTTATTCAATTAAAAATTTAAGTTTGGTGGGGGAGGGATGAAAAATTTTCTAAAAACTTGAAATTTATTTGTTTTCAAATGTATTTCAAATAAATTTGATTTTGATTTGAAGAAAACGATCACGTATGAAGCAATATTAGGGAAGTAAGATTTTGAATAAAGAAATGAGTAAGGGAATTTAGTTAAAGGAATTTAGTTAAAATTTATAGGTTAAAATTTATAGTAATGAAGAAAAACTTAAAGTTAAAATTTTTTAAGTGTGAAAAATGCTAAATATAGTGTAACTATCTTCAATAGGAGAAATTGTATTTTTGAAAAAATTTAGAAGTTTTAAACTTCTATTTTCAAAATTTATTTTTTTTTTAATTGAAAATATTTTTCAAAAACTATTATTATGTTTTTAATTAAAGGAATTATATCAACTCTTTGCTTTAGGAAAGGAAGAGTGGAATTCAAAATCATTAAAAGCCTATCCAGATATAGT
Source organism: Phalaenopsis equestris (assembly GCF_001263595.1). NCBI lineage: Eukaryota > Viridiplantae > Streptophyta > Magnoliopsida > Asparagales > Orchidaceae > Phalaenopsis > Phalaenopsis equestris. The sequence continues at coordinate 37,101 of NW_018222367.1, forward strand.
AATCCTTGCCTGAAAATAAAATAGAAGAAAATAAAAGAAGAAGAAAGAAAAAAGAAAAATGAAAAAGGAAAAGAATAGAAGAATTGAAAAAAGGAGGAGAAGCTTGAAGATTAGTGCCTAACCAAAAATTGGTTCCACACCTGATCTTTCTAAATTATAAGACATGAGAAACTCTTAATCTTAAGGATGTAATAGGGTAAGTAAAATCATACTTAATGAAATTTTTTAAATGGAGATTATTGAATGCCTAAGCTCTATATTTGGAGAATCTACAATATTTCTGAACTAGATAGAACTCATATGTTCATATTTCTTAACATTAAAAATTTCTAAACTTTAAGTTGGTTTCATTTACTAATATTTTTTCTAAATTGGACTACTATATTTCTACATAAAAATTTTAGTAACCCCTAAAGACACACATATACATCATTTACTTATTTAGTTTTTAAAGATTGAAGGGTCACTTAAGGACAAGTAACAATTTAAGTTTGGGGGATTTTGATACACCTAAAATATATAGTATTTTTATACACATTTTTATACCTATTTTTGAGGTATTGCGCTTTAATAAACGATATTTGTGTGTTTTTCTTTCAGATATAATTAAATAGATGAAAAATGCTAAATAGAGTGAAAAAGGGTCAAATTTGGAGAAAAAATGATGAAGGTGCACAAATGAACTAGGGCGCCTAAGCCCCCAGGACTGGCTCCTAAACACCAGTTATTCAGAAAGAGTCACGCCTAAGCTCCAGGTACCCTGCACTTAAGCAATAGAAGTAGTTATTTGATGATTTATTGAATTTGGATAAATTTTTGAAGAGGTGTTTGAAGAAACCCTTGGTAAAAATGTAGGAAATAGTTCATTGACATGAAAATTCATTCAATTGGCTTTTGAAAGGATGAACTTCTAGAAGATTCATTGAATAGAGACACATTTTGATGAGACACTAAGGAGCCCTTAGGATTTTCATAAAAAATACTTGTATCTTCAAAGAAAAGAGGCCACTCATTAGACATCCACAACCATCATTCATCTTAGTAACTGCCATCGCCGCCGCCCACTTTCTTTTTATTTTGAGTGTTAGTTTGTATTGTGAGTGAAGGAAGAGAAATCAAAGGAACTTCAAGACATTTGGTGGAGAGGATTTTAGATAAGTGTTTATCTTTGTGACTACATTTGGTTTTAATTTAGATTTCTTATTTGTGTAAATCATTTCTACTTTTAAACTCATGTGTAGTTGTGTTTTCTCCATGGATTTTGAGTAGTTTTCTTTATCCTTTTCTTAAAATGATAAGTAATTAAGTATTTAAAGGAAGTTTTGTGAAGTATTAGACTTCAATGTTGGAAGTAGTTGTGATGATTTGAAACCTTGCTCTTCATTTACTTCTTGATTTGGCCAAATTAAGATGTTATTACCTGTTGTGAGAACAAGTAAGATCGAAGATGGTATTGTCTCAGTCAACAAATGGCTAGAATCACATATTGATTTTATAGATGAGAATGTAGTTCATGGGGTTGAGTGAAAATAAATAGGGAAATAAACTTTTCAAGGGTGTAGAATTAGAGGACTTTAGAGTGACAGGCTAAAGCCCCCCAATTTGATTTATAGTTTCAGGTTTTGATACAAGATATTAGTCCCCAGGTGGAGAGAGAAGAGGGAACTCTAGAGTGATAGTTATATCTTCCATAACTAACAGATCTTCAAGACTATTCAAATTAGAGATTGTCAATGTTCCTTATAACATCTCTGGTGAGGGTAAAGAATATTATTGTTGCTATTTGGCACAACATATTTAGCATACTTCCACAACATAATTTCTATACTTATTGCTAATTCATGATAAGAAAAAAGATATTTTACTTATATCGCCTTCATCTTGCAAATATTTAGTTAAGTTAATTAGTTTCTTACTTTATTTTCATAAGTTAAAAATTACAAAAAGAATCAAATTTTCATTCCTATTATAACACCTTAAGTTTAAGTAAGAATATTTTGCTAAGAAGATTTTTGTTATCTAAAATTTCTAACTTTATAAAGTGCATATTTTCAGTTTCTCTGTCGGTTTGATATTTGAGGCTTAATAAAAAAGTTCTATATTACTTGATAAATAATGCTACGTATACTAATATGGTACCCGACATTTAAATATTATACCTATATTTTTATTTGCTTCTTAGTGAAAAATTGACCTAGCTTTTGCTTTGGATCAAGATTTTAGGTTTGTTGCAAAATAGGAATCTCTATTTAGGAAATTAAGCTTATAAGAAGATTTGGCTATGACATCTAGTGTAAACTTGAGATACTTGAATCTAAAGAACAAAGGATATCGACAGTGACCCCAAAAGGCCCTATTGACAGAATTCTTCACAACCTTGTCGCACTAAATGATCATAGTATCTAAGATTGAATTAGATAAAGCTCTGGCAGTTATTACCTAATTGAAAGTGATAAGCTCCATGAAGTTTAAGGCACAATCACCTCAACTGTGATTCACAATGGTTACCCCCCTTAAGATAGTGATAATATCCAGCTAAGACCTAGCGAAAAGGTAAGGCACGTCCAAAGTGATAATTTAATGAAGCAATTTGGACCTTAGAATTTTCATGACTCAAGTAAGAGACAATATCAAAAAGCAGAGGAAAATGGCAATGATGCTATAGACATTTGCTAGGCATTCACAATAATTGAAATAACCCACATGTCATAATAAATAACAAAAAAGCTAGTATCTAATCTCAATGTAAATATAACTATGGGTGAGGTTCCCTTTTTAGAAGAGAATCCTGGTGGCTACCCCTGTGAAGGCAAAAAGAAGATCTACCTAGGTCCTTGTTAAAGGCATGGGCCAATTGAGATAAAATTGACTAAAGAAAAATGGGACAGGTAAGGTAAGACTTGTGTTGGGCCATGAAAAATCACAAATGTGAAATGTTTCTTCATAAAGTCTAAGTCAATAACTGAACACCTTGCGGTCGTAGAAAACCTAAAATGGGTTCTCAGGAAATTCTGAGGTGAAAACACTAACGTAGATTTTCAACCTGGTTTACTCACCCTCTTCCAGTCTAACACTTACGTTTTGGTGAAATTTTTCCTTTCTTTTCTCTATATTAAGTCTCATTCCTAATTTTCACAAGAAGGTTTTCTTTCGAGCTTTTTGTGACTTCTCTGGCTGACTTAGTTCATAATTATTAAATAGATCCTAGTTTTGCTTTGTTTTTTTTCATTTTTGTTTAGGTTTTATCTAGTTTTTTCGTACATATCTACGGTATAAGTATTACTTTGCTAGTTTTTTTATTTAAGTTCATTCTAAAATGTATTTGTTATTGAAGAGATATGCTTTTATCTAGATCTTGCAAGATTAACCATCTTCTTTCATATTGGTCTGGTTCATTATTATGTTATTATGGCTGAGAAGCTAGATCGACCAAATTTTTGTGATGTTGTTTTGAGTTACATCAATGCACAATAAAATGGAAATAACTGTTTATTTCTTGCAAATTTCAAAGATATAATGGATGATGAAAATCCTAGTGGATTGATTAAAAGATAAACCAAAAAAAATGGCAAGCCTGTTTTAATATTTTCAGAAAAAGAAACTATATATCTTTTTGTACCTCTAAAATTTACTGATTAGCAAATTCATGTTTGCCCATCCTAAAATGGAGATCATAAGAAATTATTTTACGGATTTAAAATTAATTGGTGAATGGCATGTTGGTTTTATTGATGATCAACACCTCATGATGCATTTAGGAAGGGAAGAAGATTATAATTTACAATTTTCAAAAAAACATCTTACAAATTGAGAAAGTTAACAAGAAAATTCTGAAGCAGCTATTGATTTTAATCCTAAGGAAGAACCACCTATAGTCCTTATATGACTAAGGTTTTTTGTGTTAAAATTACATTTATATAACAAGTATGCTCTTTACTTCTTAGGTTCGATTTATGGTGCATCAATGAAAGTTTATATAGCAAAATTAAATTACTCAAGTCCTTGTACGTATAAAATTTTGATAGAAAGGGATGTAGCCCTCCCCTTTCATGAATTTGCTTGGATTGGTGATTCAGATTTGGGATATTGGCCAGTTGTTGAAATGGAGTATGTACCTCCTTATTGCACCAAATATAGAATGTTTGGACACTATCTGAACGAATGTTTTGTTGTTAATCCCAACCTTAAAATCAATAATGAAATATATAAAAATAATAATTTTGCTAAATCGAACAAACTAGATAAATTAGATAATAATCTAGCTTTAAACAATTTGGAGACATTATCTTCACCCTTTGATATGAGATTATTACATACTTCTAGTCATAAGAAATTAAATTACCAAATGAAGGTTGATGAACATTGGTTAAAAGATAATCATTAGGCCAATAATTAGGACATAAATTTGAAAGAGAAGGAAGTTCTTTCATGTAAAGGTAAACATTACAACAAAGAAATTTTTTTTAGTAATGTGGACCAGGATGATGACACTATAATTCTTGAAAATAATAATTATGTAGATAGATTGAATAACAGTATTATGGATAACATGGTTGATCCAATTGTGGCTAATTATATTTTAGGTTCTAGTATAAATCCTATTACAGATGAATTAATGATCACTAGAACATAATTATAAGTGAGAGAGTAGAATCTACTCAGCACTACTACACAAGTTGGAACAAACATAAGGTTAGCCAATGTTCTTTGCTAGCATTGAGAGGGGGTAAAGAATTGGTCTCCTACGATACACCAAAATAATATGTTTTAAGTACACATTTTTGCTTATTTTTGGTGATATTGCACTTCAAAGAAGTATATTTTCATGTTTTTGATGTGATATATCATATTTAAACATTTAGAGCAAAATTAACAAGGAGTACAAAATTTGGAGCAAAAACAAGGAATTTTGGGAATTCTGGTGCCAGATTGACTCCAGATGAGCCATATTGGCACCAAAAGTGCCATTTTATAGAGAGTTGGAGCCAGATGCACCGGTGGTGCTAGAAGCAACATTTATAGAGAACATGTGCCAGATTCACTAGATTTGGCGCCTGAAGCGCCAAAACCCAAAGAAATGCGGACTTAGGCAAACTAGTGCTAGATGTGCTAGAACTGGAGCCAGATGTGCCAGAACTGGCTCCAGATACGCCAGAGATGACGTTTTATGGATTATGGGGTTCATAACAAATTTTGCACGAATTTTCAAAGGGACATTTGTTCTAAACATCCCTTGGAGTGATGCAATGCATCTAGACACTTTGGAAGTTTCTTTTATGAAGGGATATGTCTCTTTTATCAATGGACATGTCTTTTAAATTCAGAAGGGCTGACTTTTGGATAGATATTTGGAGGGAATTTGGAATTCTTTTTGGAGGGAGGCAACCTTTAATAAAAGGGAGGGTTTTCAAAGAGTTAAGGGGTGTGGCGTGTAAAGGGGGGCAAGAGGGAGAGAGAGTGTGTGTGAGAGAGTCAAGGGCTTGGAGATTTTCTTCAAGGATTGTAAGAGGAGAGGGAAGGTGAGAGATTTCTTCTTCATTACACTTCTAATAGAGAATTGAGAGTGCTTGTAAGGAGAGAAATGCTTGAAGATAACTTCTAGAGATTTATTTGGGAAGAATTTTGAGAAAAGTTGTCTTTTATTTCTTTTATTCTGTAAACTTGTGTTTATATATGAAATCTATGTTTTATCGTATCCTTCTCAGGAATTCTGAGTATTCTTCTTTTTTTCTTCTCCCTACTTTGACATATGGTTTTGTGAAGAATTGATTTAGTTTTATACAGTTTTAAACGTCAATAATTTGTGATGAATTGAACTCTGATCTTTATTTACTTTTCTGGCTAATTGAATTAGTAAAATATGTTAAGAAACATATGTTCTGAAAGGGCTACGATTTCTACAACATGGTGAGAATCACATTTTATTTCATGGGAAAGGATGTCATCCATGGAGTTGAGTACAAAAAAATAAGGAAATATACTCTGTTGGATGTAGAATTGGAGATTTTAAGGTGATAGATTTAAATCCCCAATTTGGTTCACTTGAATGGGAACTGATGCAAGTAGCCCTCAGGTGCGGGAGTAGCGTGAGCTCTAGAGTAGAAGCTGGTATCCTCCCAGCCTAACCACGGAATTAGGGACCAAACTACAATTTGGCACAAAATAATTTATGTATATTTTCAATTGATTTTAATATCTTCACAATCCATATACTCATTGTAAAGGGTAAGGATGCTTTCTTAAATTTAAAATCTTCATCACAAAAACTTTGTTTAGTTTTACTTTGTTTAGTTTTTGTGTTTAGTTTTTGTAATTTTAGATTTGAAAGTTTAGCAAATAGTTTAATTAACTTTATTTTTTTACACATTTTATTTTGCATTCACTCTCTAGAACTTCACTTTTTGTAGTTTAAAATTTTAGTTCACATTATAATTTTAAGAATTTACTGATAGGCATTTCGAACTTCCCTGTGGGATCGATATCTAGGACTCTATTAGAGCCCTTTATTACTTGAGAGATACGTATACTTGTGTTATATTTAGGGGTCTTGACAGTTTAAAGAGTTTTAAAAGATAAAACTATTTTCATTAAAGTTATTTTTGTTAGGATTAATTTGCATTTTTGTTATTGTATCTGTCGAGTGTATTTTGTAATGTTGAAAGATATTTGCAAAATTAACGCACAAAATCCACCAACTTCAAATATTTGGCGCCATTGCCGGCGAAGTAACGGAAAGTAGTTGTAAGTTATTTTATAATATGAATTATTTTCATTTAAAAAAAAGGAGTGCTTGTAATTTAGTTTGAATATTTTTATATTTTAGTGTGTTTGCTTATTTTAATTACTTATTGTGTTTGTTTATGCATACTGTAAGATCTGAAGATTTAGTGCCTCACGATTCTGAGTTAGAAAAATCTATTAGAAAATTTTGAAAATAGCAAAAAGAGATAGATCATATTAGTAAAATGTCTTGCAATATGAGTAATGCTGGAAATGAAAATGAACATCATCAGGGACCTTTAAAAGATTATGCTAACCCTACAACAGATGAAACTTATTTGAGTATACAAAACCCTAGCGTAGCTACAAATTCATTTGACCGTAAACCTGCTATTATCCAAATGGTACAAAATAATCAGTTTAGGGGAACACTAACTGAAGATCATAATCTACATCTTGCTAGTTTTTTAGAATTGTGTGCTACTTTTAAATATGATAGTGTCGAATGATGTCGTCAAACTTAGGCTTTTTCCTTTTTCACTAAGGGATAAAGCTAAGATGCGGTAAACTCGTTAGAACCTGGATCCTCGTTAGCACCTGGATCTATCAGAACTTGGGGAGACTTATCAAAAAAGTTTTCGTTTTCATCTAAATGTTTCCCACCTTCAAAAACTGCTAAGCTTAGAAACGATATTAAATTTTGTTGTCAGTTTGAAGGAGAGTCAGTTTGTGAAGCCTGGGAAAGACTTGAACATCTCCTTAGAAAGTGTCCACACCATGTGTTGCAAATTAGTTAATAATTTAAACCTTTTATAATGGATTGGCTGGATCTCTTAGATCAAAATTGACACTACTGCTGGTGGATCATTAATGTCAAAACCTTTTGATGAAGCATATTCGTTAATTGAAGAGATGGCTACTAATAATTTTCAAAGGTCCTCTGAAAGGATAAATCTAAAAGGAGTAGCTAGTATTCTTGATTCTGATGCAATATCTATGTTAGCTGCCCAAATAACTTTTATATCAAAGAAGATAAACCAATATGGAATGACTTATTCTCAGATATCACCTGTGCTTGAGGAAAACTCATCGGGACAAATGATAGATTCTTAATCTTTTTATGAGACCTTAACTGCAATAAATAATTGTTCTAATAATCCTTATGCCAATTATTATAATCTTGCTTTGAAGAATCATCCAAATTTTATTTGGAGTAACAATAACTCTAATGCTACAAATCTGTAATGGGGAAACAACACTGCAAACCCATTGAGAAACTCCAACAATTAAGGAAATCTAAATTATAAACCTTATTACCCTCCAGGTTTTATTAATTTGCAGAGTAAGGACAAAAATTTGTCAATAGAAAATTTGATATTGTAAATGGGAAGCCAATTACAAAGTCAAAAAGCTATAATTCGAAAATTAGAAAATCAATTGGCATGTATTGCTACTGCACTTAACACTAGACATCAAGGAATGTTTCCTAATAATGTTGAAGTAAATCCTAAAGATTAGAACAAAGAGTAAATTAATGCTATTGATACACCAAAAATCTATGTATTTTTAGACCCATATTTTATACTCATTTTCAATGATATTGCACTTTAATGGAAGATATTTCTATTTTTTCTTGCAGATTGTTGATTTTTAAGACTTGAAGCAAAAAAGGATGGAATTTGGAGTCAAAATGACATTTTTGAAAAATACTCAACATCGATGACACAGACTAACAGAACAAATGTTGAATTTTACTCAGCGCTGACGGTGCCGTTGGACAGAGAGCATGAATTAAATTATGGAACACTAGCGCTGACGGCGGTTTAGCCCCTATTTCTAGAAGATTTTATAAATTCGGACGCTTTTTGAAAAGTTTTTGGAGGCACCTATTGGAGAACCGACTCTAGGCTTTATTTGGGGCCAAAATTGATCAGAAAAATGACTCTTCCTGACATCTCATTGCCCCAATTCAACCTTCCACGCATCACACATTCTTCCATTTTTCATTCCACAAATATTTAGAGCCCATTGTTCTTATAATTCAGAGTTTTGTGGTGAGAATTAGTGTGAAATCTTCTCTAAGAGTGTTGGAGAAGGATAAAAGTGAGAGATTTCTACTTCCTACATTTCCTAGAAGAGGCTACAAAGGATTTGCTTTGAGAAAGAGTTTTAGATAAGTGTTGTTTGTTTATTTGTGTTGTATGGACTTTCTTTTCTTTCTTTTATATATGAAATTTTTGTAGCTTCCTACTCTGAGATATGGTGAAATGAAGAGATAATATGTATATGCCAATATTAAAATATAAAATAAATTATGATGATTTTTCAACTCCGAACTTAATTTAATTTTTGATTTGACCAATTGAATTATTAAAATATGTTGTGAAACATATGATCTGGGAAATGGAGTATGAGTTCTACAACAGAGTGAGGATCACATTTGATTCCATGAAAGAGAATTACGTTCATGGAATTAAGTGTAAATAAATAGGGATATATACTTTGTTGGGTGTAGAATTGGAGAATATTTTGGGTGACAGACTAAAATCCCCAATTTTCTCTTAGTGTTTTAAAAACTAAAGCGAGAGTTAGCCTTCAGGTGAAGGGAAGTGGGAGCTCTAGAGTGGGAGCCAATATGCTCCTAGTATAGCCACGGATTTAGGGACTAAACTTGGGATTAACCAATGATCTTCTATAACACTGTATCAAGGTAGAGAATTAAAACTGCTCCTATTTGCACAATACATATTAGAACACATTATTTCATCTCATTTTACCAAAATCTCATTATAGTGAGAAAGGTACTATTTCATATAAGAAATCTTCATCACATAAAAATAGTTTAATAGTTTAGTAGTTACTGTTTAAAAATTATATTTCAGTTTTTTATTAGTTAATTAATTTAGTTCTGATAATATCACAACATTCAAAATTAGTGACAATAATTTCGTTCTGACTTTCTGTAAATCTCTTAATAAATTTATCATTTCAATTTTAAACCCTCCCCATGGAATCTATATTTTGGATTTAAATAGAATGTCCTTTATTACTTGATAACAATACATATACTTGTGTAGAATCCCATTATTAATTGCCTATAATTATATATATTTTACAAAAGTTTTTAGCATCGTTACATAGCAGAGTCAACTGTAAAATTTCTACACAACTATATCATCTGGGATCAAGATTTTGGTGCTGTTGCCGGGGAAGGTATCGGTAAATTAAATAGATTTAGTAAATTAAGAAATTTAGAGATAATCAAATATATATATATAAAAAACAAAAAAGAAAGCTACAATGACTCAATAAAAGGAAAACTAAGCGAGGTTGCTTCTGCCCCCAAAGAGATCATTTATCTTTGTTGACTATTCTGAAGTGGGGAACATTTAGGATATCTCCTTGTAGCAGATAAAAGAGAGCAGGTGGAGGGTCAACAGCAATTTCAGTCTCATCAGTACTTGATTCAAGATGAGCCAACCAGTTTGCAGGCTGGTTACCTTCCCTATAGATAAATGTGAACTTAACTTGCATCTTGCTAGTGAGATCCCTGATTTTGCTTATCCAGTAAGAGTAGTGCCAGGGAGTCTCCTCCTCCTGATTTAAAAGGGGAATAATCACAGCAGAATCCACTTCTAACCAAATTATATTCCATTTAGCCTTAATGGCAAGGTTAATTGCCCAGTACACAGCAATGAGTTCAGTTTTAGTTGCATCATTGGCTAGGATAGGGGTATGAAAGAACAACAAGCACTTACCCAAATGATTTTTGTAGATGCCACCCACACCAGCACCATTTTTAGTAAAGCTACCATCAGTATTAACCTTTACAGTACGATGATTTGGGGCTTTCCAATAGACTTTAATGACTTGAATAAACTCAGTCTTAGTGGAAGCACATAATTTAGAAATATTAGGAAAGCCTTTCCAATTAATCATCTTGTGCAAGTAAGTCACACAATTTCTGACAGTAGACCCCACATTAGGATTTGCATCTTCAAATTTGACCTTATTTCTTTCCATCCAGATGAACCAAGCAATGGTGAAGGGGATAGCAGTGTACTTTCTAACCTTCCAGTGCCACCAGCAGTCAACCAGTCTATCCCAAGTAAGCTTTCCCTGGTCAATTGTCAAATGGTTTAGGAACTGTTTCCATATCTGTTGAGCAAATTCACATTCAAAGAATAAGTGGTTCAGAGTTTCCTCTGCCTTTCTACATAGCCAGCATTTAGAGGGACCTCTCAATCCCTTCAACTTTAGAATATCATCAGTAGGGATCATTCTATGGAATATTCTCCAGCAGCAAAAGGACATAGAAGGTGATAAGAATTTATTCCATAGCTGATCACCCCAGGGTATATGATCCCAGCAGAAGTTTTTAGAATAGATAGCTTTGGTGAGACTTTGGTGGGAAGTGGATTGCCA
>NW_018222367.1:49195-50676 GCF_001263595.1 Phalaenopsis equestris
ATGTCATCAGCATATAGTAAGTGAGTGATAACAATGTTGGATCTGTTATGATATCTGTGTTGACTATGATTCAGCAAGGCTTCATCCAGCATTCTGGACAAGTAGTCAATGACAAGTATAAAGATGGTAGGGGAAAGTGGATCCCCTTGTTTTAAACCTCTTGTAGCAGTGAAAGAGCCCTTCCCTTGCCCATTTATCAGAATGGAATGATCATTATTGTGCAGCCACCTCCTGATAAGCTGACAAAAGCCAGCATCAAAACCTCTAACACTTAAACCAGTAATTAAGATCACCCCAAGGTACTTAATAGGGAGTTGAGTATTTGTGAAACCAGTATAATCTGATGCCCAAAGTTTTTGAGTGGAGGGTACATTTTTATAGAAAACCATTTGACACTTTGCTGGATTAAAAGCCATACCTGAGAGATCTTGAAAATTCTGGAGGGTTTGGAAGACTTTTTTGATAGCATTTTTGCTGGCTCTGGAGAAAACCATTATGTCATCAGCATATAGTAAGTGAGTGATAACAATGTTGGATCTGTTTTGATATCTGTGTTGACTATGATTCAGCAAGGCTTCATCCAGCATTCTGGACAAGTAGTCAATGACAAGTATAAAGATGGTAGGGAAAAGTGGATCCCCTTGTTTTAAACCTCTTGTAGCAGTGAAAGAGCCCTTCCCTTGCCCATTTATCAGAATGGAATGATCATTATCCACCTCCTGATAAGCTGACAAAAGCCAGCATCAAAACCTCTAACACTTAAAACCTCCAAAATGCAATCCCAGCTTATAGTATCATAAGCTTTCCTTAAGTCTAGATTATATATCATATTACCCCCTCTACAAGCTTTATTCAAGTCCTGTAGAAGTTCTTGGGCCAAAAGAGTGTTATCAATAATAGACCTACCTTTCACAAAAGCCGTTTGATTGGGTTTAATTATGTAGTCCAAGTGAGGTTGTAGCATGTTCACAATGATTTTACTGATGGTTTTACTGATGACATTGGTTAAATAGATGGGTCTGAAATGATTCCAAGTGTTCTGTATTTCAGATTTAGGGATCAGTACAGTGGTGGAGGAGGAAAAGTATTTTGGAAGATTGTTGCCTTTAAAGAAGCTCGTAACAGCAGCTATAGACCAGCCCACATGTTGAGGTATCTAAAGGGGGGGAAGCTATTGTTATCAGTAGAAGTGATGCTTATAAGAATAGGTCTATGATCAGAGCCAGCAAGGCTAAGGTGAGTTACAAAGGTTAGGAGGAAGTGATTGAACAAAGCATCATTGACCAATATTCTTTCTAGCCTCTCCCAGATAGAACCCCTTTTCCAAGTGAAATTAGGGCCCTTGAAACCCAAATCAAAGAGACCAGCCCTGTGTATATTATCTCTGAAGGTGTTCATCTTGACAAGGTTAGGGGTTCTGCCTCCAGATTTTTCAGTGGCAGAAATCATGCAGTTGAAATCCCCCCCCCCCCACCAACAAT
>NW_018222367.1:52511-63485 GCF_001263595.1 Phalaenopsis equestris
CAACAACCCACCACCACCTACCCTCCATCATGCAGCCAGAAACCCTAGCAGAGTAAGCTCCCCAGCCGCCAGAATCCTGTATATATATATATATATATATATAATAATAATAATCTAAAAAAAAATATATTTTAATTTTAAGATTATTTTTTAAGAAATTTTTCTTTGCATATTATATTTGTTTTTTTGAAATATTGGATCTGAATGTTTAATACCTTACAGTTCAGAATTAGAGCGTACTATTATAAAATTTTGAAAATAATAAAAATAAATAAAAGCTTAGACGAAATGGTGAATAACTTAAATAATCAAATAAACAAAAATCAACAAAGACCTTTAAAAGTTCATGCTAATCCGTTAGCAGATGAACTTCACTTAACTATTCAAAATCCTAATGTTGTTGCTAATTCATTTGAGCTTAAACCTACTATTATCCAAATGGTACAAAATACTTTTGAGCTTAAACCTACTATTATCCAAATGGTACAAAATAATCAATTTGGAGGAACACCTACTGAAGATCCAAACCTACATCTTCCTAGTTTTCTTGGAATTTGTGCTACTTTTAAATATGACGAAGTGTCTAAATGATGATGTTAGGCTTAGACTTTTTCCTTTTTGATTAAGAGATAAAACCAAAGCTTGGTTAAATTCATTAGTACCTGGATCTATCAGAACTTGTGGAAAACTATCGCAAACTATCGCAAAAACTCTTAGCTAAATATTTTCCACCCTAAAAAACTGTTAAGCTTAGAAATGATATTACATCTTTTTGTCAGTTTGATGGGGAATCAATATATGAAGCTTGGGAAAAAGTTAAAGATCTTTTTAGAAAATATCTGCACCATGCTTTACCATATTGGTTAATAATTCAAATATTTTATAATGGATTAGTAGGATCACTTAGATCAATTGTAGATGCTGCTACGGGTGGATCACTAATGTCAAAACCTTTTGATGAAATATATTCTATATTCTTTAAGCATAATCTTTAGTAGAAGAAATGACTACTAACAATTTTCAATGGCCCTCTGAACAGATAAATCCTAAGAGAGGATTTAGTATTCATGATACTAATGCAATGTCTATTTTATCATCTCAAATTGCTGTCATTTCAAAAAAGATTGATCAAATAGGAGTGAACTATTCTCAGATACCCCAAGTATTAGAGGAAAATTCACTAGGACAGATCATTGATACTCAATCATCTTATGAAACTTTAAATGCTATAAATAATCTAATTAATAATCCTTATTCTAACTTTTATAATCTTGGATGGAAAAATCACCTTAATTTTAATTGTAATAATTATAATAATTCGGTGAATCCCTCCAAAAATTTGAACAACCAAGGAATAACTAGTTATAGACCTTATAATCCTTCTAGATTTCACTTTAATCCTAACCCACAAGTTAAGGAAAAGAAGTTGATGATGGAAGAAGTGATGTTAAACATGGGAAACCAAATACAGAATCAAGGGGCTGCTATTAGAAATATTGAAAATCAATTAGAACATATTGCTACTACACTTAGTAACAAACCTTCTGGAATTCTTCCGAGTACTGTGGAAGTTAATCCAAAAGATCAAAATAAGGAGCAAATTAAAACTATTCAATTACAAAGTGGAAAAGAACCCAAAGAGAAACTGAAGTTGATAACTGAAGTTGATGAGGAGATGGAAGTAATGGAACGTGACTAAAATGAAAATGAACAAACACAAGGTCCTTTAGAAAAACCATTATCTCTGTTTCCTCAAAGACTGAAGCAAAAGAACAAAGACAAACAATTTACAAAATTTTTAGAAATCCTTCAAAATTTGTTGAAGCTTTGGAACAAATGCCAAGTTATGTGAAGTTTAAGAAGGATATACTAAACAAGAAAAGAAAGTTTATAGTAATGAGATTGTTTCGTGAGATCGTTGCACTCAATGAAGAGTGTAGTGTTATCATTCAAAAATATCTTTCTAAAAAATTAAAAGATCATGGTAGTTTTACTATATCTTGTGCTATTGGTGAAAAGTTTTTTGGATAAGCTTTATGTGATTTAGGAGCGAGTATCAATCTTATGCCTTTATCAATCCTTAAACGTTTAGATTTGATAGACATTTCCTCTACTACTGTAACTCTTCAGTTAGCTAATCGATCAATAACATATCCTAAAGGAGTTATAGAGGATGTATTAGTAAAAGTGGATAAATTTATTTTCCTTGTAGACTTTATAGTATTGGATATAGAGGAAGATAAAGAAATTCCTATTATTTTGGGGAGACCATCTCCTGCATCAGAGAGAGTTATTATAGATCTGCAAAAAGAAAAATTAATGATGAGACTTAATGATCAAGAAGTAACATTTAATATTACAAAAGCTATAAAATATCTAGCAATATAAAAAGATAATGAATGTTTTAGGATGGAAGTAACTGATTTTCTGAGTAATGAGTAGTTTAAGAATGAGTTTGAAGACAAATTAAAGTAAGGAGATTTTTTTTAAAACAGACATGAAATTAAAGAAGAAGATTTGGATTATATTCAAAGCAAATTTGAAACTTTAGACTTGTTGGAAAATGATAATAAAAATCTAATTCCTTCAAGTTTTAAACCACCTAAACTTGAACAGAAAATATTACCTACCCATTTAAAATATCTGTTTTTACGAGAGTCATCTACGTTTTCTATTATTGTATCTTCTGAATTAACAGAAATTAAAGAACAAAAATTAATAGAGTTGTTAAAAAAATATAAAAAGGCATTTGGATGGACTTTAGCAGATATTAAAGGAATTAGTCCTTCTATTTGTATGCATGAACAGTATGAACTTAAAGCTAATCCTCAGAGGAGATTAAACTCAATAATGAAAGAAGTTGTTAAAAAGAAATTTTAAAATGGCTAGATGCTAGAATTATATATCCTATTTCAGACAATGCTTGGGTAAGTCCAATTCACTATGTTCCAAAGAAAGGAGGAGAGACTATTGAAGAAAATGAGAAAAATGAATTAATACCAATAAGACAAGTTACTGGTTGGCGAATTTGTATAGACTATAGAAAATTAAGCATGGCCATCAGGAAATATCAAATTCCTTTTCCTTTTCTAGAGCAAATGTTGGATAGATTGGCTGGGGAAAAATATTTTTGCTTTTTTTATGGATGTAAACCAAATTCCAATTGCTCTAGAGGATCAAGAGAAGACAACATTTACAAGCCCATATGGAACACTTGCTTTTCGTAGAATGCATTTTGGACTATGCAATGCATCTGCAACATTTCAAAGATGTATGATGTCAATCTTTAGCAATTTTATTGAACATGAAATGGAAGTGTTTATGGATGATTTTTTGGTATTTGGAACTACTTTTGAATTACGTTTAAATAATTTAGAAAACATTCTAAAAGTATCTGAAAAAATTAACCTATTATTAAATTGGGAAAAATGTCAATTTATGGTTGCAGGAGGAATTGTACTTGGGCATAAAATTTTTGAAAATTGCATGGAAGTAGATCCTGCAAAAAATTAAGTTATTAAGAAATTACCACCTCCGACTAATTTTAAAGGGGTAAGAAGCTTTTTAGGACATGCTAGTTTCTACAGGTGTTGCATAAAATTTTTTTCTAAAATAACTAAGCCATTATGCCAACTTTTAGAAAAGAACATGAAATTTGATTTTAATGAGGAATGCATAAAAGCATTTTATTAAAAAAAAATTAATCACTGCACCTATAATTGTTCCACCTGATTGGGAGAAAACATTTGAAATATTGTGTGATGCTCGTGATTATGTCATTGGGGTTGTATTAGGACAAAGGCACAATAAAGTTTTTAAAGTAATATATTATGCTTGTAAAGCTCTAAATGATACTCAAATTAACTACACTACTACTGAAAGAGAGTTACTCGCTATTGTTTATGCCTTTGATAAATTTAGACCATACTTAATTGGAACTAAATATATAGTGCATACATATAGTGCATACAGTGCATACAGATCATTCTGCTATTAAATACTTGATGCAAAAGAATGATGCTCAACCAACATTAATTAGATGGATACCTCTATTGTAAGAGTTTGATTTTACCGTAGTTGATAGAAATGAAAATGATAATCAAATAGTTTCAAATAGTTTATCATTTGTTATCATTTGTCTAGACTAGAAAGAGATATATTAACTAATTTTGCAAATGAAATTTTAGAGAATTTTCCTGATCAACAATTATATAGTATTAATGTCGATATAGTAATTATATTGTCAGTGATATTTTACCACCTGATAACAAAAATTCACAATTAAAAAAATTTATATATGATTCAAAATTCTATTTTTGGGATGACACATATCTATATAAATAATGTAAAGATCTAATTATTATAAGGTGTGTGTCTTATGAGGAAACTCAACAGATAATCGAAAGATGTCATAACTCTGAATTTGGAAGATATTTTGGAACTAATAGAACTATATATAAGATTTTGCAAGCTGATTTTACTGGCCTACTCTTCTTAGAGATTTTAATGAATATATTAAAACATGTGATTGATGTCAACGAGTAGGAAGTATTTCTAGAAAAAATAAAATGCCTCTAAATTACAGATTAGAAGTTGAAATTTTTTATGTGTGGGGATTAGATTTTATGGGATCATTTATGCCTTCATTTGAGTATTTATATATATTACTTGCTGTTGATTATATGTCCAAATGGATTGAAGCTACTGTTGTACCTAGATGTGGGAGTGTTTTTATTTTTAAATTTTTAATTAAAAAAATATTTTTACAAGATATAGAATACTTAGAGTAATTATTACTGATGGAGGATCTCATTTTAGAAATAAGAGAATAAAAAAATTGATTAAGAAATATAATATTATGCATAGATTCTCTACTGCTTATCATCCTCAAACTAGCGGTCTAGCGGAAATATCAAATCGTGAAATTAAATCAATTTTAGAAAAAGTTTTAAATCCTTATAAATTTGATTGGTCTGCTAGATTAGATACTGCATTATGGGCATACAGAACTGCTTATAAGTCTCCCATAGGAATGTCCCACATAGACTTATTTTTAGAAAAAACATGCCACTTACAAGTAGAATTGGAGCATAAAGCATTTTGGGCTATTAAGGAATTTAATTTTAATCTAAAAGAAAATTTAATTTTAATTGAAAGGATGATGGTGAGAAAAGATTATTGCAACTCAATGAACCTGAGGAGATTAGAAATGAAGCATATGATAATGCAAAAATCTATAAAGAAAAAATGAAAATATGGCAGGATCAAAAGATTCTTCAAAAAAAAGTTTGAATCTGGACAAGAAGTTTTATTATATAATACAAGGTTGAGATTATTTCCAAGAAAACTGAAAATTCAGATGGTTAGGACCATTTAAAGTGATTAAAGTCTATTATTATGGAATTGTTGTTGTTAAATATCCTAACACAAGAATAATATTTAAAGTTAATGGGCATCAATTGAAACATTATTATGAAGGACACATACCACAATTTACATAAGTTTTAATGTTAAGTCAACCCAACTAATCAAATGGTATGTGGGGCTGATGACATTAAATCAAGCGCTTTATGGGAAGCAACCCATATATAAATATAAATATATCTATATATTCCTAATTTGTTTGATAAGTGTTTATATATTAGTATATAATAATCCTATAAAATTTTATATGTTGTAAATTAAGACAAATAATGGTATTAGAAAAATTTAGAATTGAATTGATCGAAAACGTAAAATTTGCAATCTTTTGACGCTGGCACCGACGACTGTTGACCTCATTCTATGGTCTTCCATTCTCTAGATACCCTAGGATCTAGCCTTAAGATTTCCCTATTTTGACTCTCTTAGAGGAATAGATTGAGACCCATACCCCCTTAGAAATTCAAGTCATTTCTTCTCTCTTTACAGTTTCATATTGACGGTTTCAGATCCTCAACATTCGATTGATTCGATCAAAAATCCGACATGTTGAAGCTCAAATTGAACTCCTATAGAAATTTGAAAGACATAGGGAACCCCATGACATACGCGACATTTGACTTGCCACTGTGAGTGTCGTATTTGACTTTGGTTGTTGCTTATGCAAGTATGGGTAAAATTTTTTATCTTACTCGTTAAATAGCTTCGATCGGGTCAAAATAATTTCATTTGACGTGGTGCGCGTGAATCAAAGTTATATTGGAGCGATCATCGACGAATTTGTCTGGATGGCTCCGGATGACGAAACGGACCCCGCCGTTGCATCCGGAACGTCGATTTTAACTAAGGAGGATGCCCTTTTTGTTGGAACACCATGCTTGTACAAAATTTTATTTTTTCTAATAAAAAAATAAATAATATTTAAAAAAAGGGTTTTAAAGCCCTAAATCTTAAATCTAATATTTTTTTTTCTTTCTCATGTGTTCCTCCCTTCCTTCTCTCGAAACCTCTGTTCTTTGCCCTAGCCGGACTGTGAGGTCTCCTTGCCAGTCTAACGATCATCTCTTCCCTTACAAAACTCTCATCACTGGTAGCCTCACCGGTAGCCCGTTGCTAACCGATTTTTCCCGCCCAAATGCATAAGCCTTAACATGGCCCCCTTGTAGAGACTTGAGGTCGTGAGCTTCTTTATCGTGAATCCTCCTCGCCTTTACCTATAAATACCCCACGGGAGGGGAAGATTAGGGTGCAATTCTTCTTTGAAGGTTTTGGAGAAACATAGTGTTGAGGTTCATTTTCTTTTGATCTTTCCCCAATCCTTTCATTTCTTGAGCTAAGAAGAAATTGAGGTTAGATTTTTTTGATGTGGTTATTCTTGAGCTTGGTTTTGATGAATTAATGTTGTATCTATATCACTTCTTTTGCCTCCGTTCGAATGTACATTAGGAGATTATGTTCTGTTATTAACACATGATTTGAAGGATTGGTTTATACATTCGTTTACTGTCCTTTATTCGAATACATATACTAGAGATTATATTTTGGTTTTGAAAAATCATATTGGGGCTTAATTCATGCTCCTTTGTTCCCTCTTTGCTCGGATATATGATTGGAAATCATTTTATGTTTTTGAAAGCTGCTTGGGGCTCGATTTTATGCTTCTTGCTGCCCTTTTGTTTGAATATATGCTAAGAATCACTGTTATAATTTGGATAGTCATTTGATGGTTTGATTTGGCTCATATTACACCTGGATTCCTTAATGATTCTGCCTTGACATGGAAGCTCGATTTTCTCCTTTGGATGAGTCAATTTGGCCTTTGTGCTAGTTTCAGTTTTTTTTTTTGGCCTGAGATTTGATTTGGTTTTGTATGAGATTGAGCTCAGTTTTATGTAAGATTTATCTTGATTCACCCTTTTCTTAGTTAGGTTGTATTGAAAATATTATTCTATATGCTAGCCCTTTTGTTGGGGCTCAGTTTGGCTTATTTTGGCCGGAGATTTGGGGTTATAGTTTTGCCTTACGATTGAGAGTTTGGGTATGTTTCTTGCTCTCTATTGGGTTTGTTTTTGGTTCCTGCTCCTTGCTGGAATTTGGTTCTGGTTCTTGCTCTCTGTTGGGTTTGGTTTTGGTTCCTGCTTCTTGCTGGAATTTAGTTCTGGTTCTTGCTCTCTGTTGGGATTTAGTTTTGGTTCCTGCTTCTTTCTGGAACTTGGTTCTGGTTCTTACTCTCTGTTGGAGCTCGGTTTTGATGTTTTTTTTTTACCCTTGTTCGAATACCCGCTGGAGGTCATTTTTTATTGTCTGAAAAATACATTTGAGGCTCAGTTTTGGTTCTCCTTGCTGTCCGTTGTTCAAATGCTTGCTGGCAGTCATTTTTACAATTTGAAAAATATATTTGGGATTTGTTTTGGACTCTCTTTGCTGCTCCCTTATTTGAACATATATTGGAGATCCTTTTTACACATGTTTGGGGCCTATTTCTATGCTTCTTGGTACCCTTATTTGAGTGCATATTTGGATATTATTTTTGGTTTGGAATAGCAGCTTGGGGCTACGGTTATTTTTGCTCCTCTTGTTGCCTTATTCGAATACATATTGGAAATCATTTTTTTTTTAATTTTGAAAATTTCTCTAATATCTCAGATTTGATATTATTGCTTTTATTTGAATATACATCGGAGTTATTCGATGTTTTGGATGACTACTTTAGTGTCTCGAGTAATGGCTCAATTTTAGCCCCTTTTATTGGGCTCAGGTCTATTTCATGATGGCTCAATTTGGTCCCCCTTTGTGGCTTGGTTTTGCTTGGTGATGGCTTAGACTTTTTCCATTTGCTGGACTCAATTTTAGCTTGGTAAAGGCCTATTCCTTTTGGTCATTTGCTGGATTTGATTTAATTCCCATGTGGAGATTCAATTATATTTCCTGTAATTCTCTTTACTCAAACTCCGACATTAGGAACATTTTAATGGTTTGGAAATACATTTGGAATTTGGTTTTTGCCCCTCTTTGCTTTCCCTTGTTTTAATACAGGTTGGAAATCACTTTTATGAGCTTGGAAAGCATATGTAGCGCTTAGTTTTTGCCATCTTTGCTTTCCCTTATTTGAATACAGGTTGGAAATCATTTTAGGAGCTTGGAAAGTACATTTGGAATTCAGTTTTTACCCTCTTTGCTTTCCCTTATTTAAATACATGTTGGAATTTAATTTTATGGTTTGAAAATATATTTAGGGTGGGCTTTTGTACTTCTTGTTGCTTCCTTGTTCAAATACCTACTGGAATTCATTTTTTCATGATTTGAAATATACATTTGAGACCCGAATTTTGTTCCTTTTGCTGCTCTTTGTCCGAGGATATGTTGAAAATCATCTTTTTAACTTTGAGAGTTAATTTTAAATACTATAATCTTTGTTTACCCTTAGAAAATTTAAGGGAGTATGCAATTATTACATGTACAGGTTTACAATTTGATCCTAAAGGTGGAAGGTGGATGCCATATAAATGCTTAAATGACTACTCTTCTCATTTTCTTGATATGAAATATATAAAATTTTGTTGGGTGAGCATATGAAATATTGAGGAGGCCTATTAGTTCGAGATGAGGGGTAATAGGTAATGATGCAAGAGAACCATTGATCAGCTCTTCTTATAGCTGAAAGTAAAAAAAATAAGTATTCAATTAGTGTGATGCCCTTTCACCCCTAGATCATCAACAATTCTAACCTTTTTTCAAAAGGTTCGAGAAATGGTGGCCACAAAATAACTTATACTACAAACACTCCACAGATACTACACTTAGGAAAGAACAGTACTACAAACACTCCACATATACTACATTTAGGAAAGAACAGATAGTACGAGTTTTACACAGACATTACACTTGCACAAGAAATAGATACTACACTCACATATTCACTATACAATTTGTACACTACACCACGAATAGCATAATGCACCTCAGATATTATACAACAAAAACCACACACTACACCCTGCACGATAGATACTACATATCACGTATAGGTGCTACGTACAGGTGCACTACACTTTGATGATTTCAGATACTACATTTCATGTACAGGTGCACTATACTTTGATGATTTCAGATACTACATTTTATGTACATGTGCACTACACTTTGATGATTTCAGATATTGCATTTCACATATAGGTGCACCACACTTTGATGATTATAGATACTACATTTCACATATAGGTGCACTACACTTTGATGAGTTTATATAATACATTTCACATATAGGTGCACTACACTTTGAGAAGTTTAGATACTACTCCGTTCACAAATCCTTTAAACAGTAGGGTCTAGGGTTGTCTGATTATAGGGGTGATTCGTTGGTGGCCTCTAGTTGATATTGGTAGGTTGACTTCGATATATAAGTTGTCTGTGGGATCGAGATAAAAAAGAAAAAGAGATCTAGTCTGAGCCTAAACCCAAATTGAAAGCTAATATTCCACTTTAAATTTTCATATGCTTATCACTTAACCTTTCTTTTATCATTTACAAATATTTGTCTAACCCCTTTATATTATGCAATTGTAATATGTTTTGTAGCATTGCCAGACTTAATCAGGTACACTTAGTTGTTTCAGTTTTGATCCTTTAAATGCACACTTTTTTTATTGCATAGTCTTTCCTTTCTTTATGTTGCATCATGTACATAATTTTCCTTCAGTCTTTTCTTATTACAGTACATCAGTACACAATTGTTTCTTTCTTGTACTAAATTGTACTATCAACATTCACCTACATTCAAACTTTTAAATATAAGTTCTCCCAGTATGTTTATACAATCCCCTAATATAGGCCTTTCGAGGCATAGTTTTCTCTCTTCTTTCTCCCTTCTTCTCGGGATGAGATGACGGCATTGTCAATTGGTGATTTATCCCCGTGCAGCGATCAAGACGACAAATCTGGAGCAAATGATAATTCATCTTTGGATGGTGGCCGAGGTGACAACAAAGAGATAGCAGAAGAAGTTTCAGCTGGATTTCGATAGATTTAAATAACATACTTATAGGATGTCGAGGTAGTTTGTCTTGCAAGACGTAAATCCTCACATTATCTTTTAGGACTTGCTACGATTTTGTATCGTACGTTATAACACAAACTTTTTAGGCTTCCGAGGCCTTCGTTTGGTACGACATAAATCCTCACATTTCCTTGGGTCATTTACATATGAAATGTAGATATAAGTCTCGAATATCTAAATAATTTACAAGACTGAAGTATCACATAATTTCCCTTTCAAAGACGTAAAGCCAAATCATAGGATAGTTTGAAGTGTCACTGAATATTCTTCAGTATCTTCGACAACTCTTACTTTTCGTTCCTTTGGATTCATAAATAACTGCTCCTATTTGAACCTATCCCATTTGACTTTTCTTATGAACAATCGTGGAAAATTGAACGTTGAATTCTTGAAGACGATAACTTTGATCATTATCGAAAGTTTTCTTAGGTGACTTCAGTTATCTAAGATGTAATTAACTATAGGGGCTTGCTCCTATAGGGGATTTAAGAACCCAA
>NW_018222367.1:63508-69201 GCF_001263595.1 Phalaenopsis equestris
ATCTAAACTATAGAAGAATTAGTAACCAAGATAATCTAAACTTTATATAATCCTTATATTAGACAGACCAAAATAGAGTCATAAATTTCACAGACCAAAATAGAGTCATAAACTTTTAAGTTTAGATAGCTAAGTCTACTAATAAGTGATATGTTCATCCTTTTAGATGATATATCATTTATGATATTATGCTCAACTATTTAAACTATTACTATATGAGGTCTAATCGGTCTCATTTTTTTCTTAAAATAAAGGATACCATTTTCATAAAATTAAAATTACATTATATATATATAGATATATATATATATATATATATATATAATGCTAAATTTAAATTTTAAAATCTCATTTTAAAAAAAAAAGGAAGAATAGCCGACAATTTCTGGCGACTCCGCTGGGGAACGATTTCTCTCTTCATTTTGATTATGAAGTTTTGTCTTCATACATTGGTAGTGTGTTTATGTCTTTAGTGGGCCAGACTGCCATTTTTCTGTTGATATACTTCACTCATTCCTTCCTTGAGTAACTATTATCAACTCTCTTGATTCTGGAGCCACTATTTAATCACCCATAAACAGAAAGGTTTCGGAATCTTTAAATTTTAAATAGAATGGACTCCCAATAGGTGTGAGATGTTAGGAGACAATTCATAGGAGTGAATTTGATACGAGAAGCTTTCTATTTAGATAATGAACACATGTCCTACACATCCTACTCTTTCCTTCATTTATGGCATTTTGATTTAATTATTTAAAACCTATAAATAATGCTTACGATGCATATATATATATATTTAAAACTGAGACAACAGTTATTGAGATCCCAGCGGAGGACCCTTTGCTTCTGCAGTTAACTAGAAACCTTGAAGATGGCTGGCAAGTCCAGAGAACTAAGAAGAAGAAATTACCACACCAAAGTTGACCTTCTCTTTTGACACTGGAATGGACTTGGCCGTAAATAAGAACGAGTTGCCTGAGAAAGCCGTCATTCGCTTCGCTTCGAGCAAGGGTTTGACAATATTACCATTAAGTTTGGAGACATTACTGTCGTTATACTGATAAACAAAACTCCTGAAATGGTGGAACCCATAATAGAATTCAACCTGAAGTTGATAAATGAGTTCTCACCTTTAAAAATGGTATCAACTGAGAAGAACATTGCTACTGTTGCAAAGATCACTAAAATTGTCAAGGATACCTTGGAAACAATTGTTACTACCTCGACCGCTCTAGTCACTGCACCTGTCACCTTCCTTGCTCAACTTAAAGGGAAGGAGATTCAGGTAGATGATGAACCTGTTGCAGTGGAGGGTTCAACGTTCTTGACAGCGCCTTCTGTGTTTGAAATAGGG
Source organism: Phalaenopsis equestris (assembly GCF_001263595.1). Classification (NCBI taxonomy): domain Eukaryota; kingdom Viridiplantae; phylum Streptophyta; class Magnoliopsida; order Asparagales; family Orchidaceae; genus Phalaenopsis; species Phalaenopsis equestris. Next base: position 64,863 of record NW_018222367.1, read on the forward strand.
TCTAGTTTGAGGTCTGCATCTCTGACCAAGACTCAGAGAAGGAACAAGAATCGGAGAATAAGAGAATAGCTAATAAGTGAAAGCTGCCAAGGTTGTTGCCTCAATTTCTTTGAATAAAGATGAAGAAATTGGATTAACTGAGACCTCCCCTCTCTTAAGAGGGAGCAGGTTTCATCCACTGTCTGCTGCTCTTGATGAAGAGGATGTCTAGAACATCGGTGCTACACCGTCTCAATTCTATCGTCGCAATAACCAAGTAAAGACTAAAGGATTCATACCATTAATGCGAGTTTGTATGGTCTTTTAGAAGTTTTTTGAGAAGTTGGCAAAGAAAGAAAGATGTTCTGCTGATGAAATCCTCAAAAGGATGGGATGAGCTGTGTCACCCTGATGAGGAGATAGATACTGAAGAATGATAAGTTAGTTTCGCAACCTACAAAGAAATTTGCGAGAAGAGGAGAAGGTTTGCTTCCGCAAACCTCTCAGAGAGTCTGTTCAGATGATCATCATTTTAGTTTCGCCTCTGCCACTGAACTACTGCCCAGAATTCTCGTCAGATAGCGTTTGGGAGCCCGTGTTCCTCCAGTTTCTGTCACTGTCACTCCTACCGCCATTCTTTCCCCAAATTTTACGGGACTAAAACCCATTAAATATCATCTCGGGCCAAGAATAAGTAAACCCAAGGTACATGATAAGCCCTTACCATGGTCAGAAAGGTCAAGGAATAGTAAAAGATTAACTATCGAGGTGTCTGGTTCAGGCACTAGGGAGCCCACAGGTTCTCAGCATATGGATATCACCAATAATTCACTCAATCCTAAGATATTTTTATCTGAGAAGATGGTGTGGCAACCTAAGGTCGTTGAACCAACACATACGGAAGAGCCCACGATGGAGAATTCTAAGGAAAATTCACCATGTGATGTGTTGTCCATTGCGATCACTGTTAAAAATGTTGTTTGTCAGTTGTCACAGATTGATCCTATGGTGTCTAAAAAAGACCCAATTGAAATAAAGTTGGAAAAGTTCAGAAAGGATATTAATCAATTTTCTAAGGAAAGGGAAGATGAATTGGATGATGAAGAGGATTTGACTGATTATATGGATGAGGATTTCGTCGAGGTAAATGTGGTGAAAACCCGAGCATCTTCATATTTACGAGAGGCACCAGGAAAGAAGAGTGTTGTAGAAATATTGCAAAAGATTTTTCAGCAAAAAGATGAGCGAATGGAATACAAGAAGGTAAAAATGGAAGAAATGATGGCTGATATTATGACTTTACAAAGCCAGCCACAGTCTACAAAAATAATACCTGTTGAGGTAAACCAACCGAATGTTGTACAAATTGACGATAATAAAAAGGAATCCACTTCTGTTAATAAAGAAGAATAATGTAAGAAAGATCATGTCCAAAATTCGATACCAGGACATTTAAAGTATGATAGAACAGCAGGTGAATGAAACCTGATACAGTCTAAAGGCGGTGCATCAATTCTAAGGAATAGACCATATCCTAAAAAATTTGATGTCGTGCAATATCCTAAGGGTTTTGTACCACCTCTGTTTAAAACTTTTGATGGAATAGGAAACCCTCGACAACATGTGGCACATTTTCACACCAGTTGTTACAACACAAGGGAAAATGATGCTCTACTTTTCCGACAGTTTGTCAGTAGCATGTCAAGAGTGACATTCAATTGGTATGCAGAATTTCTAAGTGGTTCCATCAAAACATTCACGGAATTAGAAGATCTCTTCATTAAACGATTTGCTGGGGCTCGACACCATATCACTGTCAGTGATTTAGTAATTGAGAAACAAAGAACAGATGAAACACTAGTGGATTACATTCTGCGCTAGAGAAATTTAAGCATGAAATGCGAACCACAACTTCAAGAACAACATGCGATTGAAATCCTGTTAAAAAGAATTCATGGACCAATTGCTTTCCTCCTCAAGGGGTTCACGATTAAAACTTTTGAAAAACTTTTCAATAAAGCCGGAAGTCTTCAAGAGAAAGCTAAACAACTTGGTTTTATTGAGAAATTTGAAAAATAGAGACCCGCAAAAGACTTTGAGAAAAAGTCGCAAAAGCCCGCAAAAGACTTTGAGAAAAAGTCCAAGACTTTTGTGACTATTGATAAGGGTAAGCAACCATTGGAGATAAAAGTTGAACAATCACAACAAAGCCATCAGCCTCCTCAGCAATACCATACACAGTCATCCCAGCAGAGGTCTTATCAGAAAAATAACATATTGATTTCAACCCTGACAAAACATTTGAACAGAGTATATCTTTTTAAAGACAAAGCAGTTGGTAAAATGTTTCTCAATCTGATCAAGAAACTGGAATTCAGTTTGCCAGAACCAAAGAAGTTCGATGAGGTTGATAAGAAGGATCGCCCATTATATTGCCCATATCATAGAATGATTGGACATACTCTCGAGAAATGCTTTTCTTTCAAGAATTGGTTGCAATACAATCTCAGGGACTGGAACATAATAATCCCAAAAGAGTATGTGAAAGAACCTGGATAAGGTTCGATCAATATAGTTTTGGTTTATCCTATTGTTCTGATCGATCCTTACGCAGTCAAAGATGGGTGGAATACAGTTTGAACAAAGTCTTCAATGAAGATACTGAATCAAATTCAGAATACTTCAGTATAAGCTGCGATTAAAGATCAAGAACATGTTAAGCCAGTATTGTTGATTACGGTAGAAGAAGATTCGAGGAAGACTAAAAAACCCACCAAAAAGCCGAAATGTGAAATGAAACTCGATCGTCCAAGGTTAGTTACTACAGATTTAGGAGAGAATTCTCTCAAACCACTGACTTTGTATGATTTCTTCTTTGCTCCACCAGGGGCACATAATACTATGGAATTCAACTTTTGCTACATTTTGATTGTTTATGTTGATGGTATAATTGGGGATGACTCACCTTATCCCGATACAAATCTCAATCTTTCTAATAAATCTCAAATTGTACAATGTTCTGACACATGTGACGATGAGCCAGGAGAAAATATTGATGATAATGATTATGATTTAGAAGACAATGCGCCCGTCTTTGAATTTCACGGATCGTCGGTTGCGATAGACTTAGAGTCTTCATATTCGGAAGGAATCCTAGAAGAATCAGTTACTCCAGCTCATGTAGAGGCAATTCCAATGTCAAGTCACAATTTAGAAGAAGTGACATAAATAAATTTGAGAATCGAAAAAGTATTGCCTCTGAGAATGGGTCCAAAGGATGCAATGAAACAAACAATTATTCTGGATAATCCAGTCCCACTGATCGATGAAATACCCATCCGAAAGAAAGATGAGGAAACAAGCATTAAGGTGTACTAAATGTACTAGCCCATCTTAGGAAATTACCTGCTAAGTTAAGTATATGTGATGCCCTAATCTTATCAAAGGAAATGAGGGAGGCTTTAATAAAACCATTGCTAGATCCAAAAATCTATTTAGCTCAACTTGCTAGTACTTCCTCGGATGAGGTTTGTTCATTAAGAGAACAAGCAAAAATAACATTCACAAATGATAATTTGTTACTTGGGACCACTGATCATAATCATCCGTTGTATATTTCTGTCAACATCGTCAACTTCATGCTCTCTAGAGTGTTAGTGGATCCAACGGTATCAATTAATATAATGAGTTTACGGACTTTGGCATATTTGGACATAGACGCAAGGCAATTGACTGCTGATAAGATGATGTTAAGAGGCTTTAACCAGAAAGTGGAAAGAGCTCTTGGATCAATTACATTACTGATGAAAATTGGAGAATTAGTAACAACTGTAAAATTCCATATCATTGATTCTGAGACTTCGTTCAATGCTCTGTTGGGCCGACCCTGGATTCATGAGAACAGTTTAGTTCCTTCGTTACTACACCAATGCATAAAGTATTGTTTAGAAGGACAAGAATATTTTATAAAGGGAGATCTACAACCGTTTTCAAATCATGAAGTGGGTATTCATGAATATGCCACTTACTATACTTCTCTGAAAAAGAATGTTACACCTCGAGACAATCTTACAAGAAACATAAAGGGTCCAGAAGATATTGTCGGCACTATTTTTGGTGTGGGGTTTGCCCGTAAGAAGCTGTCGTTCATCGGAATTGAAATCCCGTTGCCCGCTTTAGAAGGACGTTTTTTTTTTTTTTTTAAATTTAGTTTTGAAAAAGGTGAAGTCAAACTGACCCCATAATTTTCATAGTTTAGATGAAAGAGCACTTTATCTCAAATCATGTATCTATCCCGAAGGATGAACGCAAGAATTGAGAGTGAGGCTCGATCAAATAAACTAAAGAAAGTTATGACATC
>NW_018222367.1:75039-91670 GCF_001263595.1 Phalaenopsis equestris
TTTCATGAAGGATGAAAGTTGTTTTGAAGTTGATTTGATGGTTAATTTGAATGGATTTTGATGGATTTGGGTTTAGACCTAAATTAAACCCTTAAGGGTCAAATTTGGGTCTAACTTGAGCTAGCTTTGGGCTAAGCTCAAATTGATTATTGGGTTTGGTCAAAAATGACCTTATAAAAAATTTTCAACAAAAATTGGATGCCAATTTCAGATCTAAGGCATTCAATTGTTGAGATTTGGGGTATGAGCCAATATTGGGGCTAATTTGGGGATTTTGTCAAAGATGGTCAAATTGACCAAATTGGACCATGGTGTAGTTATACAAAATAAAATTGTGAATATTTTACATTTATTGGGATTTTTTAAGAATTTTTAGAATTTTTGAATTTTGGGTCATGGAGGGGTATCTTGGTAATTTGGTCATTTTTGGAAGTTTTGACAAATTTGGATGTATTCAAAGTGTTTGAAATTCAATTTTGGGTATTTTGGCAAAATTTGGGAATTTTGGCCAAATTTGGGTTCCAAGGGCAGTTAGGTAATTTGTTGGAGGTGCATAGGGGCAAAAGACCAAGTTAGGCATTTCACATAGAATTGGATAGATATCCATTCTAAATGAACCATGGATTAATGTATTGTGAAGATATGGTGTACCCTAGTTCCAAGTCAACACCCAGGGTCAATCCTAAAGCCAAGTAATCCTATAGGGATTCTTCTTGAATTCTCTTATAATGATCTTACCTACTAAATGCTAGAGGTTAGGATCAATATGTGGAATTTCAAGTTGAGTAAAAAGAAGAGTTTTGAATTTCTAATGGTGGGGGTACCTTTTCTAATTTTCTAAGACTAGTCAACAGGAAAGTCCTATGGGTAGACCTAGGCTACTAAAGAAGTTTTCTAGACCTCAACCAAAAGTGAGGTCAACAGATATACAAAGACAAGGTCATCCAAAACCGATTCAGCGATCTTTTATTACCCCTTTATAAAAAGAGGGTGAGAGTTCCTTGACATACTTCTCTCTCTTATTCCAAAGTTTTACCTCAACAAGTATTACTTTTGACAATAGTATTAAAGAGTTTAGTATGTCAGGCAAAGAGTTTAGTATAATCTTACCCGGGTCAATCTTAACAGGTATTGTTTTAAATTTTTAGGAGACTTGGAAGTTTCTTGACATTATAAACTCTTTAATACTATTTTAAAAACTAAAAAAATGTCTGAGAAGTGGAGAGAGAGTATTTTGGTTCCCATTCCTAAGAATAAAGGAGATGCACAAGAGTGGGCAAATTATAGAGGAATTATGTTGATGTATCATAATTTAAAATTACATGAGAGGGTAATTGAACATAGGTTATAACATGATACAAAGATTTCTCATAATGAGTTTGGATTTATGTGGGGCAGGTCTACTATGGAAGTTATACACTTATTGAGAGGTTTTGAATGAGAAGTAAAAGAAGATCTACATATGATTTTTATTGATTTAGACACTTTACGACAAGGTTTCAAGACAAGTTTTTTGAAGAGTTTTAGAGAACAAACGTGTTAATATGACCTATATTCAAGTCATTAAAGATATGTATACTAGAATTCTTACTTGTGTTTAAACAAAAGGCGGTTGACAAAGTATTTTCCTATTTTAGTTGGATTACATCAGGGATCGACTTTAAGTCCATATCTGTTTGCTTTAGTTATGAATGCTCTTATTGGACATTTACAGGAGAATTTACTTTAGTGTATGTTTTTTGCTGATGATATCCTTCTTATGGATAAGGCTAGAGAAAAAGTTCAGAAAAAAATTGAATTATGGAGGTCTCCATTGGAGTTTAAAAGCCTACATTTTAGTAGATCTAAAACTGAATGAATGGAATGTAATTTTATTATTAGTAGCTCTAGTAGCAGAGTTTTAACAATGGGTGATCAAATATAAAAAGAAGCGAACATCTTTGATATCTCGAGTCTATTATTCGAAGTGATGTTTATATAAATGAGGATGTTATTAGTAGAATTCAAATTGGTTGGTTAAAGTAGAGAAAAGGATTGGGTCTATTGTGTAATAGAATAGTACTGCTTTGAAAATTTTAAAAAGTGGTGAGACTTACAATGCTCTATGGTGCAGAATATTGGCCTTTAAAAGATAAGCATAAAATAAAATTAAGGGATTGATCGGGATCTTTTTTTCTTTTGAAAACAAAAAAATAGTGTTTGTTTATTCTTTTTTGTTTTATTTCTTTTTTTAATTTTTTGGAGGAACACTTCTATTGAACGATGAGTTGATGTCTCTTTATATCTCTCTCACTCATTCTCTTGCTCTTTCTTCTCTTTCTTTCTCTCTATACTAATAAGTGATAGAGAGGAGAAGAGATTAAGGATATAAAAAGCAAAGAGAGATTAAAAAAAGTGAGATAGAGTAGGAGAGAGAGAGGAGATAGGTATTAATAGAGCACGTAAAAAACTAGAAAGAGTGCGAAGAAAGTCAAGAGGCTTAGAGAGCATGAGAGAGATGGAGTAAAACTTAAAGCAAGAGAAAGAGAGAGAAGAATGTTAGAGGAAAGAGTGAGGGAGTAAGGGAGAGAAGGATAGAAAGAAGAGTAAGTGAGAGAATAGAGAGAGAAGTATTTAAGCTGTTATTGTTTGGAAGGACTAGATTAGAGAGAGAAGTATTCAAACTTGATTGTAATAATTATAACAATCAAGTGAACTTGAGAATAGAGAGAGAAGTATTTTACTCACCACCTCCTATTAAAATGATTACGATAGATTATAAAAGAGAATAGAGAGAGAAGTATTCAAACTTGACTCAAATAATGATTGAGCATAGATTAATCATGATCGAAGAAGAGTAGATTATTGTTTGAAGATGATTTAATCATTATTCGAAGATGTACAAATTATTATTTCATCATTATTTAATCATTACTTGAAGGGCTTTTAAATACTATTCAATTTTTATTTGATGATGATTTGACTATAGTGACAATTATTTAATTCTTATTCAAGGATACTTCACTTAAAGATTGTTTGATCATTATCCAAACATTCTTCAATGATGATTTGATCCTAATGGTCATAAATGATTGTTGTGTGTATATTCCTTAGTGGTTTTCTGCCTTTTTGATTTGTGAATTATAAGGTATACCTTGTATGACATAAAATCATAAAGTTCTCTACAAGCTAAGGTTCATTGAATTCATCCCTTTAGACAAACATTCACTCCGGGTCTACAAGATTCATTTAGAGGATGCTACTCATGGATGCCAACAAGGATCCTTCTATCATGTTCAGTTGAATACTTCCTCTAAGTAATTAGCACATTCATCATAACAAATTGGAATTAGGAAATCATTAAATCATAATTGAGTTCATGATTTGTGTGAAATTTGTTAAATATTTATTATATTTTTCTGTATTTTATTTTTTGTTTCATATTTATGCTTTTTACTATGTTTTTTAAGTTAATTGTGGGTTACAAGCCTTGAAACTAGCAAAGGAATTAAATTTGAAACTTAGCCTATTGCACTTTGGTGCCACTTTTAGTGGCATCAAGATGCCACACTTGAAGAACTTTGGGACAACCAAGGAACCCATGCCACTCCATATACAAAGAGAGTGAAACCTTGGTGCGACTTTTAGTGGCACCAAGCGCCATGTGTGGCAATAAGAAAGAATCCAACCGAGCAAGGGAAACCAAGGCGCCACTTTGAATGTGTTAAGGTCCTACCAATATGTGGAACAGTTACACCACTTATAGCATGGTTACGCTACTATGGCGCAAGTGCGCCACTAACATGACGTGGGGACATACCCCCTATTGCCTTTCATGAACGATATAGGCAAAGAGCAGAGAACCATTGCAACACTTCAGAGAAATCTTGTGCTTACCAAGTGTAACAATCTTTATAAACTTCAAAATAAATTTACAAAGAGCAGAGAAGCTTTGTAACACTTCAGAGACTCGGAGCCTAAGGCGAGTTACAACTAAATTCCACAATATTGCTCTACAAGAGAAATTTTTAGGGTTTGTTGTTTGCAACCGCGGGATTGAGATTGACCCGGGTAAGATTAAAGCCAACTTGGAAATGCCACCCCCTAAAAATTTAAAACAATTATGTTATTAACAATTATGTTCTTTTCAAAGAAAGCTGGCGTATTTAAGACGCTTTATCTCTAACTTGTCAGGTAGGTGTCAACCTTTTTCCATGTTGACTAAGAAAGATGCAAAGGTTACTTGGGATGATAAATCTCAACGTGCTTTCGAGAGCATTAAGCAATACCTAACGACACCTCCTGTCTTTGCAGCGCCCATTTTGGGCAGACCTTTAATACTTTATATCACAGCTTTGGATGACTCCCACGTAGCCCTGTTAGCCCAAGTCAATGATGAGGGTAAAGAGAATACTCTTTATTACTTAAGCCATTGTTTAATTCCAACGGAAGTGAAATATCCTTTGATCGAGAAACATTGTCGGCTTTAATCTTCGCAGTTCAGAAACTCCGTCATTACATGCTTTCCGAAAAAGTTAACCTCATCTCGAAGTTTAATCCATTGCAATATTTAATGACCCGACCAACGCTTTCTGGTAGATTAGCAAGATGGGCCATGATATTATCACAATTTGATATAACTTTTGTTCTACTCCGAGTTGTAAAGGACAAATTTTAGCAGACTTCCTCACAGTACACCCATTACCGGCTAGTTCCCCTCTCAATGATGATTTGCCAGATGAATAGATAATGGATGTGGAAAATTCCAAGACGAAAATTCCAAGACTCGACGTCAAGACTCGACGTTGGGTATTATATTTTGATGGAGCTTCTTCATCACAAATGGTTTACTCTGGAGGCACCTACCAACTGATAAATTGTCAAGGAGAACGACCTATGCTTTCTATTAATGGACGATATCTAAGGAAATACTATGTGTCATGATTTTTTGAAGGAGCAAATTTTAGAAATATAGTCTTGTTCTTAGAAGCACCAAAATTCTAATTGCAACTGGATCCGAACATAAATTTGTAATAAAAGTACTTGAATAAAAAAAAACTAATTTTGCAATATATTCTATACATATAACTTGATATATGAAACTTTCTTTTATTTTTTGTTTTGTTTCTTTCTCCTTTCTTCTTTCACATTAGTTTGATCTTTATATATATATATATATATATATATATATATATATATAAACAAAATTTGACCAAATTTGATGAACAGGACCAAAGCTACTATCTCAAAAGATATCCAGAACTATTTGTACAGATGGGACACCTGCCAGTGGAATGTTTCCTCTTGCCAAAAACACCTTACCCCACCTACTAATGATATTCTGAAACTAAAAGGCTTGAAAGGCCTATCTAGATGCCATCTATGCAAGCTTGATCAGGACACAAGGGATCATTTATTCTTCAGGTACAATTTTGCTAAGGAGGTTTGGAATAGATTGACTTCCCAAATGAACATCAACCTGATTAACATTGGTTAGGATAACATTACAGATTGTATTAAAGATTGGAAAGAGATAAATCTCATGCCAATTCCCTTCATTGTTGCTTGGTTTATTTGGATGGCTAGAAACATGGCCAATCATGAGGAGAGGGAGGCTAGTACTACATGGGTGATGACTAACTGATGGGCTTACCTAAATAAGCTGATAAACTGGAGGAAGTTCCTCAAGATCCTGCAGACCATAACTTACATGGGTGCTAATAACATTAAGATCATCAAGGTGAGATGAGAGAGACCTCCTTATCCTTTCATTAAAATCAATACTGATGGAAGCTACACAAACAAGAGAGCAGGTATTGGGGGAATTTTCAGAGATCACACATGGAATACTTTGTTGTTCTATAAGGCCCCTTATATAGCTGATGATGCTTTGGAAACTGAAGCTGCTACTCTATATTGGGCATTAAAATTTGCTAAGGAGAATAAATGGCAGTGGATTGTTGCTGAAGTGGACTCCTCCCTGCTGGTGGAGTTACTTAATTTTAAGATGTCTTCCTCTTGGCATATCAATCAATGGATTCACAGAATTAAAAAGCTCAACACTAAAAGTAAGATTCATTTCTCATTTGTGTATAGGGAAGCTAATAGACCTGCAAATTTCCTAGCTATGGACGGTGCTAATGCTGATCATCCTGAGGTATCCATAATCCTCTCCCCCTCCCTACACTTACTAACTCAGGGGGACAAGCTTCAAATTCCTTCACTAAGAGTGCAAGCTGTTTGTGGATGGGTCACCCTCTTGAGTGAGTTATGTGATTATTTGTGATTTTAGATAGGATACCCCTTCCAAATCTTGTAATTGTTTTCTTTTGGATCAACATGCAAGGAGCCGAATAATGCTCCTTACACCAAAATATATACCAGCTATAATGAGGAAAAAGAGGGCCTTTAAAAAGAGGCAACCTCTCAAAACATCAAAAAGAAGCTACCTTATATAGGCTAGAAACAAAAGATCACTGTATAGTAGGAAATCCAGTGAGGGAGGAATCCTTCTGCTCACCAAAGGTTCTTCAGTGTAAAGACCCCTTCTAGCCAGCCAATTGAAAGGTCTGTTACCTTCTTTGTGGATATGAGAAAACTTTATAGAGTAATTCTTCAGCAATTGATTAATCCCAGAAATCCAGCAGATTAAGTTCCAGGGAGTTTCACCGGAGCGCTTGATAATCTTAATAAGCAGCAAGGAGTCAGATTCAACCCACAGCTGGTTGAAGTAATTAGTTCTAGCTAGATTGAGGGTCCAAAAAATAGCTTGACATTCAGCTTCAAGAGGATCCATAGCTATAACAGGAGATTGAAAATACAAGATGCACCTCCCCTCATGATTCCTGAAGACACCAATTCCAACGTAATAAGATTTGTAGCTACCATCAGTGTTAACATTTATCCATCCATTCTTGGGAAGAGACCAGCAAATTTTTAAAGCTTTGGAAATGGAAGGATTAGAAGAGGGGTTCAACTCGAACACAACTCCAAAGTTTTTAAATTTAATCAGTTTTTGGACATAAGCAATACAATTTAGACCCACCTTCATTGGCTCTAAAGGAGAAGCTTCATACTTTAAGTGGTTTCTAGCCATCTAAACAAACCAAGCCACAATGTTGGGGATATCTTGAAGTTTGATTCCCCTCCAATCAGACCAGCAATTATAGAATACATCCCATGATAGATTCATGATTGTAACATTCAACTCTCTAAGCACAATAGACCAAATATTCTCTACCCAGGGGCAAGCAAAGAAAAGGTGAGCAAGTGTTTCCTCCTCATTCAGACAGAAAACACATCTAGAGGGTCCTCTTAGACCCTTCCATTTCAAGATATCATCAGTGGGGATCAACTTTGAGAAGAGTCTCCATATGAAAAAGGGCATGGAAGGAGTAAGAAATTTGTTCCAATTTATATGACCCCAATCCACCACCTGTTGGGGAGGATGAGTTGGGGGTATGTTCTTTTTGATAGAAATTATGTCCTTTTTCCCATGTTTAACAGAGAGTTTCAGAATATTAGAGATTTGAGAAGGGCAGGGAGATTTGAGGGGGGCTGCAAAAAGGAAGGATAGGAGTAAGGTTCCACTTATCATGTTCCCAAAGGTCCTTCACATACTTGGGAAAAGTTGGAGCATTTTGATCATGAAGCAGGCTTCCATCCAAAGACCAATTATCCCACCAAATGTTTACTAGACCATCACTTATCTCCCAGACAAACATTTGTTCAGCTTCCTCCCTAATATGTAACATCTTTTTCCAAATAGGCAAATAGGAGAGTCCCCCAATCCCACAAATAATTGGGTAGGGTGTTGGTGCTTATAGTATTTACCCCATTAGAATACAACCGAAAGGGAGGACTGAGATCTAAATTTAATCCTGAGTTTACAAAGCTCGGTGTGCATTATTTGAGGGAAGGACTTTAAGCCTAACCCTCCTTCCATAAAAGGTTTACACACCTTAGCCCATTTAGTCCAGTGTTTTTGCTTCCTTTGACCAGCCCATAGAAATCTATTGAACACACCTTCCTATAATCTTTGAGTAGTCTTTTTCAAAATATTCATTTACAGAAGATAAGATGGAATAACAGATATAACACTTTTCAAAAGGGTTATCCTACCCCCATTGGATAAATAAGAATTCTCCCATGCTTGCAGTTTGCTTTGAATCTTCTCTAGAATATGATCAAACTAAAAATTTTTTGTTCTTCCTTCGATAATAAATACCCCTAGATACTGCACAGGAAGATGGCTATTGGTAAAGCCAGTGAAGTCAGGAACCCAGGTCTTAAACTCACTCTTGCATTTTTTTGCTGAAAATAGTAATGCACTTCTAATCATTCAACTTCATTCCAGAGACTTCCTGAAAATTCTCCAAGCTTTGCATGAATAATCTAACAGCAGATTTGGAAGCTTTTGAAAATATAATGATGTCATCAGTAAAATCCAAGTAATTAATTAAGATGGAAGATCTATGACTATAAAGGGAGTAGGGTTTCTTGGTTGCCATATCATTCAAAATTTTGGATAAGTAGTCAAAAACCAGAATAAATATGGTAGGGGATAAGGGGTCACCTTGTTTGATACCTCTTGATGCACTGAAAAACCTATGTGAAGTTCCATTAGTGAAGACAGAATGGAAATTATTAGCTAGCCATCTATTGATTAGAGAGATAAAGGAAGGGGAGAAACCTCTGACAATGAGAACTTGTTCAATAAACTTCCAACTGATTGTGTCATAAGCTTTTTTGATATCCAATTTGAGAACTAAGTTACCTCCTCTAGTGATTCTGTCCAAATCTAATACCAACTCTTGAGCCAAAAGAACATTATCAACAATACTTCTATCTTTGATGAAGGTTGCCTGATTCCTGTAGATAAGTTGATTCAAATGGGGTTGTAATCTATGGCCCAGGACTTTGCTTATTATCTTTGAAATAATAGAGGTGAGGCTAATGAGTCTGAAAATTTTCCATTTGTGAGGAGTTTCTTCTTTGGGAAAAAAAGTAATAGTAGAGGAGGAGAAATATTTGGGGAGATCTGCCCCCCAGAAAAAGCTTTGGACTGTTGCAATGACATCTCCCTTCACAATCATCCAGGCCTTTTTATAAAAGTCTGTTGTGAACCCATCAGGTCTAGATACTTTGGTGCTGTTAATAGAATTCAGTGCTTCCCATATTTCCTTTTCATCAGGAATATCAGTGAGAGAGAGGCTTTGGGTGAACTCCCTTTCCTTATAAAATAAGGTGTATTGAATGGCAGGTTGAGAGGCAGGAGTCTTTTTAAAAATGTCTTTAAATTATTGAACAACATTACCAGCTATGCCTTCAACAGTTGTAATTCAGTGACCCTCCTGAGAAAGGATTTTATGAATGGTGTTGCATTTCCTCAGATAGTTGATGCAAGCATGGTAATATTTAGAATTTTTGTCCCCAACACAAAATTTCATTCTATTGGCCTTCTGAGCATAGAACTCTTGCAGATTGGTTGCATCCAGTAGACGTTCATTAGCAGAATGAAGATCAATTTCAGACCCATTGTCAGAGGTCATGAGTTGTTCTAACTGTAGTATCTTCTATTCAGCTTCTAGAACTTTACCATCAATATTCCATACCACCTCCCAATTACATTTAGAAAGATGTTTTCTGACATTTTTATGTAAAAGCCATAGTTTGATACCAGGGATGTGATGATGAACCTCTGCCCAAGCCATAGAGACTTGATTAAGAAAATCCCCATGCATGGACCACATATTAAGATATCTAAACTTGGCTTTACTTTAAGAAGTGTTGGAAGATATCTGAATGAGTAAGGGTCTATGATCAGAGCCAATCATAGCCAAGTGTTGGACAGATGTGTGGAGGAAATCACTGAACCAAAGATCATTCACCAAAACTCTATCCAGCCTCTCCTAAATCTTCCCCCTTCTCCATGTGTACTTAGGACCAATAAAACTCAAATCAAAAAGTCCAACAGACTGAATATTATCATTGAAAAGGTTCATAAGGTTGATATCAGGAGATCTCCCACCCTTCTTCTCATTAGTTGAAGAGAGGCAGTTGAAGTCACCCCCAAGTTGAAGTCACCCCCAACACAGTTGAAGTCACCCCCAACAATCCAGAACTCCCTTATAGAATTGCTAAAATCTTGTAACTGTTGCCAAATTTCATGTCTAACAGTGGATGCACAACTAGCATAAATGAAAGTAGCAAAGCCATAATAGCAATTTAAGTTAATCTTCAAGTGGATAAATTGGTCTCCCTCTTTGAGATCAGTACATTGAATTTCCTATCTGCAAAAAAGCCAAATTTTACTGTTAGTGTTGACAATAAGCTGAAATCCAGGGAATTTCCTCAAAATTTTGTTGACATGTTTAGTTATCATAGGCTCAAGTATTGTAATGATACAAGGTTTATACATCTTATTAAGGGCCAGAATTCTATAGAATTCTATTAAGGGATTTAGGAGGATGTGTTAATCCCCTAACATTCCAACAGATTAGGTTCATTAACCAATTGAGGTGGATTTCCCCTCCTCCAAGTTCTAACAGTGCTAGAAGAAAGAGGGAGGTCTTCCTCCAAAGAAGAAGAAGAAAAAAGTAGGTTCTTTAATTCCAAAGGAATTTTCTTCTTTTTTATTTTTTGAATTTTCCATCCCTCTTCTAAATTTTGAGCCAATTGCAATAGCAAAGGGTCTTCCTTAGTTATATCAATATTTGTTTCCCTTTGTTCAACAGAAGATGTTGGAAGAGTAGTACACTGGATCTATTCAACTGGAGTGGATTGTAGGATAAGGTGAAATTGCTCAGTCAGGGGTTTTAGAACATTTTGAAGAGAATTATTAGGGTCCACAACCTCTTTTTCCATATTCTGAGGTAATTCAACCAACTCTATTAAAGTGTCCTCCTGATTCCTTGTTCCTGGAACTTCAGAATCTTGGGCAGCAATTCCAGCAATAGCTTGCAACTCAATTCCTTGTGCCTCTAAACCCTCAGAATTTGGTCTAGGAAGCTTCTTTCTGAGGTTGGGATGAAGTCTAAAGCACTTCTCATCAGTATGGCCAAACATTTTGCAGTGATGACAATAATAAGGCCTTTGTTCAGCTATGATTTTCTGCCAATATCCACTATGTTCAGCACCTAACCAAATTTCCTCCATAGCTGGTAAGATAATATTTCTTTGAATCAGGATTCTAGCTACTGAGGGTCCGGATAAATTGAAGGTGAGGGCATCCAACTTCAAAGGTCTTCCCAAAACTTTGCCAATGTTGAAGAGAACTTTGTGGTTGAATAAATGGAGTTTAATTCCAGGTAACTTAAACCAAATGGGGACAATGGGTAATTCTTTACTGGGGGAGTCCACTTTAATAGTTTCATTGAGATACCTTCAATCAAAATAGATTGTTTAGAAAAAATTCTAGCATAGTCTTCTTCCCTTGTGAGGTTGATGAGAATATGCCTTCCATCAAGAAGACCCACTTTCCAGACCACTTTAAATTTTAGTCCATCAAAAAATCTTCTCACAGATTCCATTTTAGGATGGCCCAATTGAAATTTACCAAATAAGGTGAATTTATAACATTCAGTTAGGCCATTTAAGTCCTCCTCAGTATAGTAGATAGCCATTTTCCCACTTTTCTTATATATAGGTTTGAATAGAGGGTCATTACTCTCATGGTACCCTTGAAGAAAAACCAAGTCATAAGGACTTTGAACATTATCATATCCTTTCCCAACAATGCCAGCTAAAGTGGCCTTAGCCAACTGAATATTTGGGCTATATCAATTGTATTAGGGTCAGTCATCTCTGAAAGAAAACCCCACAGCACAGAAACTATCAAAGGGCCAAGGTAACTAGTGGAGTTGTCGATTTCAAGCAAATGAGTAGTAGATGGAGAAGTAGAGCAAGCAAGAAAAACAATAGAGACAAAGCCAAGTAACCAGACAAACAAAACAGCAACAGTGGGGCTAAGCAATGTAATAGTAATTATTTGAAAAAACTGAAGCCCGGGAAGAGGTAAAGATCTAGGAAAAAGCAAAACTTGAAGAAATCATTGATGAGAGGAGAGAAAACTAGTTGAACTTGAGAAGGCAGCAGAGATTAGGCCATCAGAAACAGCAACTAGATCCATTCTGTCGAAACCCTAGCAGAGCACCAGAGAAACCAGCCGTCACTCATGATGATATAGGTGTATATATATATATATATATATATTGTCAACAAGAGGAATCTTTAAATCATCTGTTTTTTTTCTTGTCCTACTGCTCAAGGGGTTTGGACACAAGTTGCTACTAAGCTTAGTTTCCCTTCCCATTTACTGAAGTTTGGTAACTTCCTTGAGTGCTGGAAAATTTGGAAAGGGAACCATGCTGAATTGATCCCCTTTATTACTACATGGTTCATTTGGATGGCAAGGAATAGCAGTAAATATGAGGGGAAAATCCAAAGTGCTACACAAATTGCTACCAACTACTTGGCATATACTCTTAAGATAATCAATATCATGGGGTGTAAGATTAAAATTCCTGGATGTTCCCAATTCCTCAATACCCAAGTTTCTGCTGCCAGACCAAAATTTCAACTGTTTCATTGGAGGAAACCTTCTTATCCTTGGATTAAAATCAACACTGATGGGAATTATAGAAGTCACACTGCTAGAATTGGAGGGATTTACAAAAATAGTGCTGGGATTGCCTGCTGTGTTTCCAATCTCCCACTGTTGCTATTAATGCTTTGCAGGCTGAAGCCTTTGCTGTGGTTTGGGCCCTTCAAACTGTTGTTGTTATGGAAGGGAATCTAATAGTTGTGGAAATGGACCCATTATGGCTATTCCAACTTTTAAAAGATAACATCTCCCCACCTTGGTTTCTTCTACATGCTGTTAAGCAAATCACTCACATGAAGTTGAATCATAACCTTAAAATTATCTGTAAACATATATTCAGGGAAGGTAACAGATGTGCTAATTGGCTTGCACATCAAGGAGCATTGTCTATGTTGCCAAAAGTTTATTCTACCCCCCCTGTGGAGTTGTCTTGGTTGATTAGTGCAAATCTCTCTGATCTGCCTTACATTAGAAGGAGAATGTCCACTGATGTTGAGTCTAACATCTAGAGAGGATTCTTGTTTCTATGACCTACTGTTTGGTTATGTTTCATTCCCTTCTTCTCAACCTTATTGTTTGGGGATAGGTTTTCTTGATAGGTTTTATTGCATTTGGTTTTCTCTTGGGAGGCCTTGCCCTCCCCTTTTTTGGGTAATCCTTGGTTTTGTCTGTGAACAAGCCAAATATTGCTTTGTAACCTTATTTCATTTTAACATGTAGGGAGTCTCTATCACTCCTTTTTTAAAAAAAATCAAAAAAAAATATATATTAAGTATATTTTCTTAATTTGGCGATTGATAGGGAAGATAATAACCCATTAATTCAAAGTCCCAATTCAATGGTTCATTGATAACTTAATCTGTTAATGAGAATTGAACACACTTCACTTCACTTTTTCAAAATTAAAAATCCACCCTTATGATAACTAAGAGATCGCTAGTAAATTAGGTTTGATTTAAAATTACTTAATGTGGATTAGAAAAAGAAAAACAAAGTTTGAAGAAGGATTAGTGATTGAATTTGATTTTAACTTTGATCAGATCGAACTAGACTATGAAAGTTCAGCTTTAATTGTAGTGGACAAAGATGAATTTTATAAGCAAAGACCTGCGCTAAAATTCAAAAAGTAAAGGAAGTTAGAAAGAATTGACGAGGCTTAATCAAGCAATGCTGCAATTGATCAGATGAAGTCAATGATGATGACCTCTAAGGGCGAGCTTGTTGGTGTTACTCTTACCGACGATCAGCTGGAAGGTAAGGCAACACTTACTCGTATGCAGAAGAGGAATCAAAATCTCCGTATCCATAAGATGCTGGAACAATTGAAAGAACAAGGAGAAGACAATGATATTATTGCTCAGATGGCAATCAAATTAAAAGGGAAAGCCCCAGATCGGCCAGCTGAAATGCCACCTTAATCCATGAAAGCTGAAAAAGGGGTGATTTTCAATGGAGAAGAGATTGAGGAAAGAGTCATGGAAGTTGAACCTTATATTCCCCAATTTTTGAATAGGACGTGCCCGTTGCAGATCATTCTAGAGCATGAAATGGATAAATATGAAAAGGTGAGAAAACAAAATTTTGAGCACTTCCAAAGGTTTCAGGGCAAGTATGTTAATATACTTGAAGGGTTAGAACTGCACACCAACGTGTTTACCAGCAGTGAATAGGATGACATTGTAGAACGTGTCTTTTTTGAATGAGAAATGGGACGCGTTGGTCGGCTAAGGAGGACATATTCTGAGCCGAGAAAATGAAAACGGGGTAAAGGAAGAGTTACAATCCAATACGGCTGTTGTTACAATTTTTCTCGAGATAAAGAAGAAAATCCTCCTGAAATAATTCGTCAAGATGAGGTTGACCTGTTACCGTCATTCATCAAGAGGATAATCAATTCATTGGTGACCTGGCATATAATTCCAGCAGATTGTATTCCAAACAACTGTATAGTTAATAACTACAAATAACTACAAAGCTGGTGACTGCATTCCTCCACACGTCGATCATCGTGATTTTGCAAGGACATTTTGCACGATATAATTTATAAATAAATGCAACATCATTTTCGGAATAGAAATTCAGATTATTGGTGATGGAAAATTTCAAGGCTCCGTTGAAATTCTTTTGTCTGTGGGCTTTGTGTTGATATTAAAGGGAAATGGGGCGAATGTAGCCAAACACTTCATTCCTGGAGTGTCATATCCGACGGTTTCAATAACCCTCAGCAAAATGAATGAGGATAAGGTACCATTCCAGTTATAAGCAGAATAATCTGCTAATCAAGAGAGAGTCGAAAGGTAGGGACCGACCTCGAAAGGAGGGAATCAGAAATTAGGTACTGATTCCGAAATGAGAATTGAAATATAGATATCACATCGAGAGGTATTTTTATGTTATTTTATTTATTTTTATTTCCAAATTTATGATTTTTTTTTAATTTTTATTTAATTTTTTGGATTTATTTAAATAAAAAACAAGAATTTCCCACTTAACTCTGTCATCGCTGCGTCATCCTCAGTGATGTCGAAAGCCCACACGTCCTGTGTTGGTTGGCTACGCTTTCTACGAAGATGTCGTGTTCTCCCATGTTTCGATGCTTTTCATCTCTACAATTCTATGGTCAAGCTTGATCTCTGCCATCCACTTCTAATACATGGAAATCAAGTGCATCGGTTCATCATTCCCATAGGACAGAGAACCGAGAACTATCCGTGATCAAAACCTAATATCTCACTTGGTTCTCAACCAAATCACTCAGGGTTTCTTCCCACACCTTCATCTAATCAATATGAAGCTACCTATATCATTTAGTGGGCATGCAATGTTTACTTTCTTCATAAAATACAAAACTGAGATAAATATTTAAAAGTTTGGATCCATCCCTTGAATGAGGATAAGGTACCATTCCGGTTCAGACCCGATCCTGAGATAAGTCAGATGTAGCCAAACACTTTTTTCGAGGTCTTATCAGACAAATAGCATATCAATTCCAACCATGACAGAATGTTTGAACAGAGTATTCCTTTAACCCCGCCCGCGAAGCCGTACCGAAGTGAACGTCCTCCATAAGCAAAATCAACATTCCAGACACACTAGTGGGGTCCGTTTCAACATCCGGGGTCATCTGGACCACTTCGTCAAGCGATCGGCCCAATTCGAGCCAAAATCGTGCGCGACGCGCCACATAATATATTTCACCCCGATCGGACTCGTCCGACGTGCCAGATGTCGACCGGCCTTTCATCTGAGTGAAAACCATAGCCTAACAGAATGACCCTGGCTACGTGCCCCCTCAACACGCGCCAAAAGGTCCCGGGTGAGTGCCTCGAGCCATCGGATGCTGCGGGCGAACCGTAGATCATCTTAAGCCATGCAAGTGGACACCCTACACTCGTGACATCAAAAATTGATGCCAACAAAGGACCCCCAACAAGTGTGCTGCGCATTCAAGGCATAGTGCACTAGTTGGAAGATGCTCAATTTTTGGTCAAGCCCAGGTTAGTAATGAAGCTACGCAGCCTAAGCGATCAAAAAGAGCCAAGTACCCTAGGAAGGGAAAGCTAGGAGAGCCAAATCCACTTCTAGGAGGATGGGGAGGAATGCACATAGGACTTATATCCACCCCGACAATGGGTTCAGAGGCCGTAGAGGCATGACCCAGAAAAGTGGTTTAGAGGCATGACCACGCCCGGTAGGTCAGGGGTCGTAGAGACATGACCTATGAATGAGTTCAGGTGTTGTAAAGGCATGACCCAACATTGTGGCTTAGGGGCCGTAGAGGCATAACCATAAAGAAAAATAGGTTCAGAGGCAGTAGATGCATGACCTAAATGTGAGTTCAGAGGTCATAGAGACGTAACTCAACTCGGTGGTTCAGGGGCCACAGGGGCATGACCACAAAACACTGAGGGGTTAGACCCTCGAATGCCTGCGCTTCATCAATGAGGACTGTCGGGCTACACGTCGCTCATCTATAGAAGGCAGGTTGGCTATGAAGCCGCCCGTCACTTTAATGAGGAATGTCATGGGGACTTATATCGCTCACTAA
>NW_018222367.1:91736-96407 GCF_001263595.1 Phalaenopsis equestris
CTACATCAAGAAGGTATGCCGTAAAGTTCACATCTGAGGACTAGTCTGCGTTGATCAATTAGGAAGGAGAGTCAAGAGACTCTGATCCCTCATGCGAACTGATCGAGGTGCATACCTCAACACCCGCGCTCCATCAATGAGGACTGCCTTGTGGACTTTATGTCGCTCATGAGAGGAAGTAAGGTTGGCTAGGAAGCCTCCTGTCACTTTAATGAGGAATGGCATGGGGCCTCACATCGCTCACTAAAAGGTAACAGGTTAACTAGATCAAAAGGAGAATGCCCACGGACTTCGGCTCTCCTCTGAGTACTAGTCTGCATTGATCAGTTAGGAGGGAGAGCCATGAGACTCTGATCCCTCCTGCAAACTGATCGAGGTGCGTGCCTCAATACCCGCACTACATCTGTGATGAATAATAAAGAGTTTTACATCATCACCTGAGAGGTAGCAAAGGTTGGCTAGGAAGCCGAGCAATAAAGTTAAATCGTCGAATGACGAGATGTTCTCATTAAAGGACCGACTAGAATGTCGTGTGGTCTGAGAAGCACTAAAGTCGGATGGCTGAGAAGCCAAAACTGGAGACGTCGTCCATGAGGAATGCACTTGAGACTTATATCCGCTCTGGACAGAGGGTTTAGAGGCTATAGAGGCTTGACCCTGAAACAACTAAGGTGTTAGAACCTTGAATGCCTGCACTATGTTCATGAGGACTGCCGTCGGGCCTTACGTCGCTCATTGAACAAGTAGGCAAGTTGGCTAAGGAGCCCAACATTAAAGCTGAAACGTCAAATGATGAAATGTTCTCATAAAAGGACCGATTAGAACATCGTATGGCCTGAGAAGCATCGAAGCAGGTGGCTATAGAGCCAAAAATGCCAAAAAATAAGATGTTCTCATAACAGAGCAGACTCTAAGGTCGTAGGGCTTGAGGCACATCGTAGTATTTGGCTATGAAGCCAAAGGGCCATCACGAGACGAGACACCCTCATGAAATAACCGACTAGATCATCATAAGGTTCGAGAGGGTCATATGCTAGATGGACAAAGCACTCTAGCAATCCGAATCGAACAAAGCGGTCCTCACCGTACACAAACGTCCTGGTATTGTCAGATATCAAAATATCACGACCGAACACGGATCGGCTGACCAACTGAAGTAGTCTAAACCAATACGGTATGTCCCTTGACAAGGTGATGAAAATCAACCAAGTCGAAATCGGTGTCAAAGGGGGTCGAACGAACAAAGCATTTTCATCCAACCTCATAGTACCTTACGGACCTAGGCGAGGTAACTCTTGCTGAAGAGTTTTGCGAGTGAGAGATTGCCCAGCTTAAGTATGGACTAATCGGACTAGCATAGAGCTTGGATTAGTACAGCAAGCAACCTGACATGGTGAGTAGGATCAGCCAAGTCAAACATCAAATAGCACAAGAGGTAGATATCTTGCCTATGCATGTAAAATGGTACGAAAGATATGTATTCTGACCCTGCATCAAACGAGCAAGTATATGGCTGAAAAGCCTAAGGCAACATTCTCGTAGTGTGGTCGAACATCTAAGTGTTACGACAAAACATGGATCGGTAGTAAAACCGATACAACATGCTGCTCGATATGGTAGTTAAAACCAACCAAAGCGATCGAGACAAAGACATGGTCACATGACTAGGACGGTCTAACCATAAGAGTGCTTCTATAAGCATGAGGAAAGCAAATTTTGATAGGGATCCATAGATCGATCATTACACCGATACGACATGGCATTCGAGGTAGTCGAGAAAAAACAATGGGATCATATGACCTAGAAAGGTCTAACCACCTGGATGCCTCGTGAGCACTAGCGATATAACTCTCGCTGAGGAGTTTTGCGGGTGTGAGAATACCCGACTTAAGCATGGACTAATCGAGCTAGCATGGAGCTCTGATTAGTACAACATGCGACTAGACATGTTGAGTAAGATCAACCATGTCGAAGGAATCGTTGAAGAGGCGATCTCAAAATGTACCCAAAGAAGACTTATGTTGGGGATACCTTAAAGGTTCTGCCAATGCTTGGTGGGGACTTAAACATCTCATTCTGACGTGGTGAACAAACTCAAACCAATCAGAAGAGGCATCAAAAACGTGTCGGATGCATAGAGCGATCTAACCTCACAACACTTATGCATGATCTCAGCAAAGTGACCCTCAATGTGGATTTTAGGTGGTCCCTCTCTAGGAATTGCTTTTGACCCTTGTTGGGGATTCCTTTCTGTGGTAATAAAGATACCCGCCTTATGTACGGACTAATCGAGTCTACATAGTGCTCAAATTAGTGCAACATGCACATCGAGATGGTGAGCAAAGTCAACCAAATCAGTCAAAATACCGTAGAGGTATCGAGGGTCGGATGTGTAAATGTCTAACCCCGGGGTGCTTTTAATAAGCCACGGCTAAGCGTAGTCCCCGTTGGTAATTTCCTCCAAAATAAGCAAAGTAGTCTTTGTCGAGGAAAACATGACAATTCGATCGGGCATTGAGGATCCCGATTAGGCATGGATCAGCTATGAGAGAGTGCTCTGACTCATACAACATGTCTACTGCTAAAGCAGTGAATCATTCAAATAATGTGGACTGAGTGGTCCAACCCATATGGGATATTCTGGCCAGGAGTCTGTGAAGCGGGACTCTCACTGGGGACTCCTCGAAATTGACAAGGTAATTCCTGTCAGAAGGGTAGCACGAAGTAACCAGACCCAATAAATGGAGGAACACACTGGTTCATCTCAGAAAAGCATCCCCCAATGAGGATCCAAATGCTTATAGAGTAGTTCTTATGTAAGGAAGACTGAAGTAGCCCAACCTATAGAAGGGGCTTCTGTAAACACACCTGAAGAGGTGACCCAACTGGGGCTTTTTTAATGTGGATATGAAAGTAATCCGCTTAGGCACGGATCAGCTAGGTAAGCTGAGTGTTGTAGCCAATACGACATGCCTCTTCATGACAAAGCTATATGATTCCTCACACTGTGGGGATGTAGAGATGGGGATTAGACTTTCTTATATGAGGGAAACAAAATCAGCCCAACCTATAGAAGGGGCTTTGTTAACACACCTGACGATGTGGGTTTTTCATGCGGGTTTGAAAGTACTCCACTTAGGCACGGATCAGCTAGGTAAGCTGAGTGTTGTAGCCAATACGACATGCCTCTTCCCGACAAAGCTATATGAATTGCTCACATTGCAGGGATGTAGAAAGGGGTTAGACTATGACGATGGTCTACCCACGAAAATGTCTAGCCATTAAGCTAAACCACTTCCATAGAAGGATCTCAACCGCATTCATTCAAAGCAAGTGGGATAAGCACACACTCCACATTCATAAGGATGAACGGGTCGTGTATATCAACCATACTCGTGACAAGCAGGAGTAGTACTCTTCGGACCCTGCATAGAGCGGATCGATGAAAGACAAGGTAAGAGAAAGGCAAGGCTTCTCTTATAGAGATTGGTGGTCGCACCAGGTATAAGACGCCCGTAGGACTTCCACTTTGCCTGAAATGCGAGCCGGCAATCAAAGTAAGAGAAATACAAGGTTTCTTTCAGCTGAAACTGTTGTAATGCAAGGTGATCATCATAAGCAGCTCACACAATGAAGAGATAGTGAATATGCACTTTTTATTGCTCCGAAACTGGATTACAAAGTGCACGTGCTTTAAAAGCAAATTTTCTCATAAAGTACAAAGAGTACATGAAAAAGAGGATAATAAAAGTATCTCTTCAAGTATTGCTCATTGATAGGGAGTTGGATAAGATCTATTTGCAACAATTAGAGCGTAAAGGTGGTGGGTGACAGATGAAAAGCTACTGGACCCTTGGGGGACAACACGTAGAGCGTAAAGGTAGTGGGTGAAGAGTCCACAAGACGACAAGCCTTTCTTCCAAAGGAAGGGCCACCGGACCCAGAGGGTCGACGCATAAAGCGTGAAAACACGTGGGTGAAGAGTCCACATACAAAGAGGCAAATCAACTTCCAAGGAAGGACTGCCGGACCCTGAGGGTCGACGCATAAAGCGTGAAACAAAGCTTCTAGGAGCCTTTTGTGTCATTCATAGATTATTTTTTTTATTATTGACATTCATATTTTTTTATAGAGCATATCAAAATCTCTCTTTTTTTTTACCCCGGGTTGAGACGCTATCGGGAATGATTTGGCATGACATACCAAATTGATCTGTATGTCTGTTACCAAATTGATCTGGTATGGAGAGCTCTCATGTAGGCTTCCTAGAATGACCAGAGATACCATGAAAAATATGAGATTTTGCAAAATTTAGGTCTAGGTGGGATTTTCCCCAAGTACTTTTCCCTAGTCTATGTCCTTTAATTCTTTTCACCCTTAGCCTGAGTAGGCCTCGTCATTTGTATCCGGGAGTCAAGGAAAGGTTTTCATTTTGGAGATGTCTTTAAATCCATTACTAATTTAGCAGCCATCCCAATGTCACTTAAACAATTCTCTGAACATAATATCCTAAGGATCTTATCAGGAGAATTTTGAGATCAAAAAGTTCTTTATATTAAACTTTTTGATTTTTCCACTCACCTCAAGCTTCTTCTCAGGAGTGTTGAGTGATGATTTTTTTCTTTTCTTTTTTTTTTTTTTTTTTTTTTTTTTTTTTTTTTTTTTTTTTTT
>NW_018222367.1:96702-97960 GCF_001263595.1 Phalaenopsis equestris
AACCCAAAACAAGATCAACTAAGGGGTAAGATTCCTTTTGGAACCATTTCAACGACCTCCAAAAAAAAATGGAGTCGGTGCATAAATAAATGCAGATATATCTTGGTTAGATAAGTTGAGAGGTCTAACCGGTAGTGTTGGATATCGAAGTATCACAACGAGTCATGGACTGATTTATAGAGACCAAAGTGTCTAATCAGTTCAACATGACTACTGACAAGGTGATAAGAATCAACCAAGTCAAACAAAACATATCCATGGAGTCGGATATGGGAGAGGTGGATCAACCTCGAAAAGATGCTCTTTCACCAAAACTAGACTAAAAAGTCAATAAGGTTCTAGATAGGTGAGGCACCAAATCCTAGTCAGGTTCAAAGTAATTGACTAAATCAGATGTTTAGACATGTAGAATGGTCTAAGAAACAAAATACACTCATCAAGAGCATAGCCAAAAGGCAAAGATAGCTCAAATAGAGTGAGGCACTCTCAATAGCCTGGGAGATGTGTACCCAGCTAAACATCGATCAATCAAGACTAGCAAGGTGGTCTAATCGATACAACATGTCATCAATAAAGAGATTTTGGGGGTGTGCCCCAATTGGAGTATAGAACATTCGATATAGCTTTTCTTAATAAACGAAAGAGGTAAAATAAGCACTCTTCAGAGCAAAGGCAATTAAACCCCTCACCGTCAAATGTAGAAAGTTGTTCTACACGCAGCGTCGGGATACTAAAAGATGTGGTGGCAAGAATTTTCCTAACCCACATGGTATTCGCCGAAGTAGGGCGATTAACATTTATCCTAAAA
The DNA here is from genome assembly GCF_001263595.1 of Phalaenopsis equestris. NCBI lineage: Eukaryota > Viridiplantae > Streptophyta > Magnoliopsida > Asparagales > Orchidaceae > Phalaenopsis > Phalaenopsis equestris. The sequence goes on from NW_018222367.1 coordinate 97,511, forward strand.
AAGGAGAGAATCAACAGGGGTGTGCCCTGGACCTCTCTTTGTCAACATAGGACAGATTCATCTTTATTGACGAAGAGAAAGCCACGACATTTTCCTTATGATTGTGGAAAGAGTGGCCACATAAGGTGCGGGCAAAGCCACTACAACAAGATCATCTACGATACATGTGGCACAACATCTAATACAGTAGCACTAAGTACCACACCAAGTGTCCCATGCAACACCTCGGAGGGTCTCGTAGCATGTACAACAGAAAGTAAATATTTTGGCCTCTTAATGCACCGACAGGTGGCCCCCGGTCTCCTACTACGAGGGCCTCTAGGATAAGAAGAGTAAAGAAGTGTGCTAGGACATTTGAAGGATCCAGGTAATGAACTTCTTTTAAGGAAGAGGACCCAGTCCTCGAAGAGGGGAGCGTGTAATCCCAACAGGTATAGAGTCCTGTAGCTA
>NW_018222368.1:0-289 GCF_001263595.1 Phalaenopsis equestris
CTTTTACTCATGAACGAGACCGTGCAGAAAGGCCTCACAAAATCATGATGATCAATGTGTGGGGGAATGCAGCCACCTTCTTCATAAATGTTAATGATGCAACTGTTGGGAATGCAAGTAGCAGGTAGAATATTCCACTTGACCATTCTCTTGATCATCCATTTTATCATTGGTGGCAACAGATCCACTTGGTCATATCTAAGGATCCCATGTAGATTCCCTTGTCTGTCGTTCGTGAAGTTGTAGCAACAGCCTCATTGGATGGTGGTTCTTCCCTTTCCCCTCATCC
>NW_018222368.1:4215-5793 GCF_001263595.1 Phalaenopsis equestris
AAATTTGGCGTCCTTTTTAATTAATGCTGAGAAAGGCCGACACTTACCTGAGAGGTTAGAAATAAAGCGTCTCAGATATGCCAACTTCCCCTCGAAGGAACGTAGCTATTTTAAGGTTTTAGGGGGAGGCTGGGAGGCATTTCCAACATAACTTTAATCTTATCCGGATCGATCTCGATTCCCCGATGACGGACAAGGAATCCTAGAAATTTTCCGGAGGTAACGCTAAAGGCGCACTTTAAGGGATTCATTTTAAGGTCGTATCATCGTAACCGTTCAAACATTATCCTCAAAATGTACAAATGGTCTATTTTCCATTTACTTTTGATGACCAAATCATCCATGTGGCATTCTACTTGATTGTGAATGAATTCGTAAAAAATCTTCATCATTGCATGCTGATATGTTGCTCCGGCGTTCTTTAGACTGAACGACATCACTTTGTAGCAGAAAATTCCAATCGGTGTTCTAAAAGCTGTAATTGCTCCATCCTCGGGAGAAAATTTCATGTGTTGAAGCAATATCCACAATCATCTGTGGTATGGGTAGTGGAAACTTGTCTTTTGGACATGCCTTGTTCAAATCTCTGAAATCAATACAAAAGCAGATATGTCCATTTTTCTTCTTAACAAGTACAATATTAGTTAACCACGTAGGGTATTGCTCTTGTTTAACAAAGTTGGCGTCTATCAACTTTTTCACTTTGTCAATGACTTGTTGTTCTATTTCAAGGTGCATTCTCCTAGGAGACTGTTTTACTGGGGTTATATTCTTGTCCACCCCAAGTTTATGGACTGCAACTTCTGCTGACAGTCCTGGCATTTCATCGTAGCTCCATGTGAAGCATCAAGTATATTACCAATTCTGTTAATTGTTTTACCAATTCTGCAGATTTTTTGTCATCAAGTATAGAACTTATAAAAGTAAGCCGGGGTTTGTTAGTTCTAAGGTTAATCTATTTCAATTCATCGACAGTAGATTTAATTTCCTCCTCAAATTCTGGCGAAGCATCTTCTATTGGTTGATCAGTAGAGTCATCCTTTACATCGAGGCAATCCCATTCTGGTTCACCAGTAACAACCATACAAAATTCAGAATCATCGACTGGTCCGACTGTACCAAATCCGAAACCTTCTTTTGAATTTGGAGTTCGACTTTTAACATTCCATAGTTTTTCAAAAAGTTGAAATTTATCTTTTGGCATTTGTTCATGTTTAATTAACTTTTGAACTCAAGGCGAGAAGTAACCAAAAGGCAATTCCATTAATTCATTAGAATCAACATCCAAATTTATATATTTTTTCAATCTCAATAGAGTTAGAAGCACGGTAAAATTTGATCAGCTTTGAACCAACACTACGAACTTCGTTGACCTCTAAACTCCTGACCTTTTGTGGGAGAATCGGAGTAAGGGTGATAGTACTCATATAGTGGTTTATCTGATCGTACATTGTTTCATATTCATTTTTTTCTGAATCTTCTAGAGATATCTCGTACTGAGGTGTACATTATTTCATATTCATTTTTTTCTTTATCTTCTAGAGATATCTCGTATTGAGGTCTCTTCCGTCTTGTCAT
>NW_018222369.1:0-3541 GCF_001263595.1 Phalaenopsis equestris
ATGAAAGAGCGTTGTACCTCAAATCCTGTATTTATTCCATAGGATAAACACAAGGCCTGAGGATGAGACTCGATCAAATAAACTAAGGAATATATGACATCCTTTTGGTCTGTTAAACCTTTATATTTGCTGACAAGTTCCCTTATTTAATATAAAGAATTAAACAGTGTTTATATTAAGCTGGGTTCGGACATGCTTCTTATAAGGGCAAGCCCCTATAGTTAATTACATCTTAAATGACCAAAGTCACCTAAGAAGACTCTCGATAGAAATGAGGAAATATTATCTTTAAGGAATTTGAAAGGGTATGACTTTTCAATGAGATCACACTTAGAGGTGTGAAAGGGGATTGGTCAAATTTGGAACATTTTGTTGTAGAGTCCAAAGGAGGAAGAACTAGGGAATATCATGGATCCAGAGGAGAGCCTCAGCGACTTCCCAAGCTATCCTAATGTTTGGCTTCAGTTTTGAGGAGAAATATTTAGGGGTTTAATCTTTTCATAATCTTTTCAATTTTATTGTTTAGGGCTTACATTCATGTGAAACGATCTCATAAATAGTCTGGAAGATGTGAGGGTTTAGGTCGTGACGGACGACAACCTTAGAATCTTGAGACGAGTTAGGGCTTATATTGTATAGCAAGGCTATAGAAAGGCCTAGAGATAAGGTGAGGATTTATGTTGCATAAGAAAGAAACCTCAAAGTCCTATGACTTTGTTTTTTAAGTCTAAGGAAGGTTAGTTTAGCTGAGGAAGACATGTTTTGTTGTTGAAGATGGCCGTACTACCCACCATGCTAGCTCCAAGCTCCCTGCCGCAATGAGTTTGAGTTTTCTAGTGTGTCAAGTTATAATGTCAAATTAGGTGACCCTATGGTTGAAGTTCTTTAAAATTTATGGGGGTATATTAAAGTTGATTAGAGCGACACCGGTTAGGATCCTACAGTTCCCTCGTTCCGGCACCACTATTTTTTATTGGATTCACTTAGTCCAAACCCAACTTAATGAGTTCCATAATTTCATTTAAACCGTGGGAAGCCTCTTTAGCAATCGTAGGTTACCTCGTCCAAGGGATTCCAGATCATCCGATAGAGATGTCTTAATTTAGTTGCGATTGTAGTTTTGTGTGATGTTTGTGATTAAATTTTGAGTTGTCTTATATTTTGAATGTTGTGGGGATTTTGAATGTTGTGGCGGTGAATTTTATCTTGGTTGATTTTAGTTTTGGTTTTGGTTTTGTGGCTATTTTGATAGTTTTATTTTTCATGCAGGGTGACATCATTATTTAGCATGCAAGTTTGCAGGTATAAAAGTACAATATGAAAGTACAAGAAAGACAACGCTGAAAACTCTAAAAGCACACCGGGCGAGTCTTCTCATTCCCCCACCTGAAACTCAGAAGGCATGTTAAGGCAATTTATATGAAACAGGTAAGTAAAATTTTGACGACCTATCTAACCCTAGGTCATATCTTGGTGTGTCCTTAGAAGTTTAATTAAGGATGATGTTGTCAAGCAAAATATATTAAGTTCAGTAGATCTCTGAGGTATGCAATAGATGTAGAGAAAAAAGCAGGTCCGTGCTACTCTCTCACTACCTGGTGGAAAGTCCCGAGTTCTTTTAAACTTATTATATTGCTTAATAATTCATCCTATAAACACTCTAATGCTCAATGAACATTGATGTCTCCATTATCCCTAAGATAGGGTAATTATCATCTGTAATTTCATCTTGAAGATTATGTGGGTGAAGACCCTTAAAAAGGCAAGTTAGAGTTATTTGGACACTTACCCAAATTTTGGTCCTAATTGGGCTTGTAGTGTTTGAAAGATGTTTTAATGGTGTTTGTTTTTCTAATCCTCATTTAATCAGTCTTGATTTAACTTAGATTACTACTAAACCCTTCAGACCCAGGTGAGTGTCTTAATTAGTTTTGAAAATGTTAAGCTTTAGGTGGTCATTATTCATTATTTGAATCTTATTTGAAAATCAAAATAGGGGTATTAAATTGTTTAATTACTGACTTCAAAAGTCAAACCCCTAAGCACTAGGTTTTTTTTTTTTTATTAAACTTCCAAATTTTAATAATTTAGAACTTTTTTTACCTATCTTTTCAATTGGGAAAGTGGGCTTGGTTTTGACCAATTAACCCCTTATGTTTCAAACATCCAAATTAAGATCAGAGGTTACCCATTTCCCTCCTTGAATTAAGCCTAAGACCAAAGTAAATGCTAAACCCTTAAAATTTTTACTGGAGATAGACCTAGACTAGAAAAGCCTTTGGACCAAATTTCATGATTTTTTGAATTTTATTTTAATTTTAAGAATTATTTTTATTTATGGGATATTGATTAAATATAAAATATTATAAATTTGAAAATTAAGTTTTATATTTTTGAAAAATCTTCTTGTGGTTAGATAACTCAGAGGAGAAAATTTTATATTTTTCTGAGTTTTATTTGGTTTATTGGAATTATTTTGGTGAAATTTCATTTTTAGCCTTTAAAAATTATTTTTAAGCTTTAAAATTCAGTATCTTTATTTAGAAAATTACGAAAAATATTCAAATTATTCCTAAGTTCTTAAGAAGCAATTTAGAACATTTTCATGAATTTTATTATTTTTTTTATTTTTATGGATTTTTAATTATTTAAATATTTAAAATAGGTTAAAAACCAAGTTTTTATTTTAAACTCCATTTTATTTTTAGATACTTTTATAAAATACCCCGAATCACAGAGAACTCAAAAAATAAGTTTTTTATGAATGTTTGAGTTACATTTTGATTTTTTAAAAATCATTTAAGTGCCAAAAGTGTTGTTTATCTTTAAAAATCAACTTAAGTTTCCAAATGAACTCAAAATGCTTTGAAATTTTTATGGTGAGTTCTCTGGATCCCAAAAAATTGTGGAGATAAAAAATCATGTCATTTTGTTGTTAATGTTTTAAAAGTTAATTATTTTAGTGATTCAGGGTTTGTGAAGATTAGGTGCATTTTGAATGACTTAGATCATGAGAAATTTTTCTAAGGGTTCTCTGGTCATAGTAAACCTTCCAAAATTTTCCTGGATTTTTCGAAGTAACATGCTAATTTCCATGATTAACTTTAGCTAGTATTGCGTATAAACTTGAAAAATATGATTCTCTATCTAAAGACTTTTTCTGCCTTTGGAAAAATCAGGAAATGTTTCTTAAGACAGAGGCAACAACATGCTAAAATTTCAAGCCATGGTGATTTTACTACATGCATGGAGAATCAAAACATCCAAATCAATATTTAATTAATTAAAAATAAAATATGCATCACATGGACTTACAATTATTTTCACATTGTTCTCCTCTGTTCACTCAGTAAGAGGGTATTTTTATTTTATTTTTATGATTTTCTAGATAAAGATATAGATCTTTGAAGTTCAGACATAATTTTTTAAGCTGTAGACTATTTTCTAATTTTTTTAAATCCCTATTTATCTATTTAAACAAGTGGCACCACCTCAACCTATGACGGTGTCGGCACCATTTTTGGTGTGGGGTTTGCCCGTA
>NW_018222370.1:0-1063 GCF_001263595.1 Phalaenopsis equestris
GAAGTAGAGAGAGAAGAAATTGAAGAGCTTGAAGATGACGCTCTGAAAAGTTTAGAGAGACCTATTTTTCCACTTAAAATTTACTTGAAAAAACCACCACTGTCATTCCCTCAGAGACTTCATCAACAAAAGGTAGATAAACAATTTTTCAAAATTTCTTGAAATCTTTAAGAAGCTTAAAATTAATATTCCATTTGCTAAAGCCTTAGGACAAATGCCAAGGACAAATGCCAAGCTATGTGAAGAAGCTATGTGAAGTTTATGAAGGATATTCTTAACAGGAAAAGGAAGTTCAAAGATAACGAGACTATTGCAACTAGTGAGGAGTGTAGTGTGATAATTCAGAAAAAGCTTTTTGAAAAGCTTAAAAATTCTGGTAGCTTCACAATTCCATGTGCAATAGGAGACAGATTTTATGGGAAAGCTTTATGTGATTTAGGTGCTAGTATTAATTTTATGTCATTATCAATACTTTAGTGATTAGGATTAGGAGAAATATCTCCTACTACTGTAACTCTGTAGTTAGCAGATCATTCCATAACATATCCTAAAAAAAGTTATAGAATGTGTTTTAGTGAAAGTGGATTAATTTCGTTGTGCTAGATGTGGTAGAAGATAAGGAGATACCTGTCATTTTGTGGAGACCTTTCCTAGATACAAGAAGTACAATGATAGATGTGCAGAAAGGGGAATTAACTATGCATTTCAATGATCAAACAACTATGTTTAATATTTCCAAATCAATAAAGTATCCTAAAAAGGTAAAGATGATGAATGTTACAGAATGGATGCGATAAGATATCTGAGTGAATGTCATTTCAAAACAACTTATGAAGAGAAATCTGAATTGAAAGAGATGGGACACGAGCAAGAAGAGAAATTAGATTAATTTAAAGTTTTATAAGGATGATTTAAACTATGTTCGAGAAAGTTTTGAAGTTTTGGACACAATAGAGAAAGATACATCTTTTGTCCATCAATTGAAAAACCTCCTGAGGTTGAGTTGAAGTTAGTTTCTGAACTGTATGCTTTTTTAGGTGATTCCTCTACATTACCTGTTATA
>NW_018222371.1:0-1049 GCF_001263595.1 Phalaenopsis equestris
GGGGCAGCTGCAGCTTATTCAGCTTCTGCTGATAAATAGTTGATCCTGATAATCTGCTGATGAACAGTTGATCCGAATAAGCTGACTGGTTGTTTGGTTTGTGCATTTGGAAAACAATTTATTCTGGATAAATGACCACTCTGCCCCTATTTTGGAGAAGTTGTTTAGCTGTTTGGTTTGTGCGTTTTGTAAACAGCTTATTCGCAGATTTTTTTAGTTAAATGAATAATCCGTCACGCAGAATTTGTTATTTTCTCAAATATTAAGACATAAAAATGCAAAAGAGTTGAATTACATTTATATAACTCAAAAAGTTCTGATTACATCAAATAAACACAGTGACATATACGAAAGTGAAGCACACATTCACACACTATGAATTATAATGAGATAAAAAAAAAGAAAAAAATAACATGTTAAAATTACAAGGAAAAAATGTCAATATTGACTTTAAAATGTAAAAGTATATCACGACGAATGTTGCCCTATTCTGATACCTCAGAACCCCGAACAAACCTGTTCGACTGGGATATCGTAGAAACGGAAGCACTCGAATCACATACGGTGTTCTCCCGTTGTGTACTGTTGAACTCCGAGCAGCGGTGTCCAATTGGGATATCGTAGAAACAGTTGTACTATCGGTCCACCTGAAGAATTTGCAGTCTTCTGATCCGTGTTCCCACCGCAAACACTTGTAGAATTGTCACCCGTAGCTATGTGTCTATCGTGACGCGAGTAGCAAGGACGGTAGCCCGCATCGACACATCACTTGCCAAGAATTGTCTGAATACCTCGAGCTCATCGTCCTGCAATTATTATAAAAAGAGTAGATCAGTCAAAAACTAAAGGGAATAAAGAAACTCAACTTACCAAAGTGTGGAAGCAATGGTTGCCGACAACAAAGTTCTTTGGCCATCCAAGCTGCTCCACAGTTATCTCAATAAAATTAATAAACATAAAAAGTATAAAAACAAGATGTAATAAATGGAAGATAAATTCATTGCAACATGCAGACTCATTTTTTAGGCTTATTTTAAGGGTCAAATAAT
>NW_018222372.1:0-618 GCF_001263595.1 Phalaenopsis equestris
ATAACATCTTTTACTAGTAATGTTCTCATGAAGTTAGTATCATTCGAATATTTTAAGTGACTTAATAGTACAACTTATAGTCATTCTTGAAATGAATAGAAAACTAGAACTCTTAAACTTGATGACTAGATAGTCTTGTACCTACAGAGTTAATTTAATTACTTGAAATTTTTCTGAAAATCTCACTATGGTAATTAATTAAATCAAACTTATAGTATTTCTGAATTAAAACTTTACCACAGTAGATCATAACTTCTATGCAGTATTAAAATTACTTGAGGACAAGTAATAGTTAAGTTTGGGGGATTTTGACCAAAGAAAAATATATTGACATTTTTAAACCTATTTTACACTGATTTTTTATGATATTATACTTTAAAGAAAGGTATTTTTGATGTTTTATTGCAGATATGTTGAATTATGGTCATTGGAGCAAAAAGATGCAAAAAAGAGCAAACTTGTAGCAAAAAAGACCAAAATATGAAGATTTGATCTTGGGTGCCGACGATGAGCTCGAGGTTGCCGACAGCAAGTTTTCCCGAGAGTTCAGAATCAAATATTCTAGAAAGCCGCCGCCGACGCCATCGAGGCCGCCCACGCCCAGAACCCCGGCTCTTC
>NW_018222373.1:0-552 GCF_001263595.1 Phalaenopsis equestris
AAGAGGAGAAAAGAAAGAAAGAAAAGAAAAAGGGGGTTAAAAATAATCCTGAAAAGAAAAGAAAAAGGAAAAAAAAATAATATATGGGGAGAAGCTTGAGGAGATGCCTAATTAAAAATTTGTTTTACTTTAATCAACTTAAGGAAAAAGACTTGAACACATTTTCTAAACTTTTTATTTGAATTTTACTTAATATTAATAAAGTTTTATGAAGTTATTTTTTATATGAATTTGCTAAGTGACTTTAATATAACAAATTGCAATTTTTCTTGAAAGAAATAGAGGATCAGAAACCTTAGACTTAATTATTGAATATATTTACACCTTTAGTATTAAATGAAGTTGTTTTGAATTTTTCTTAAGTTATACTATTATATTTGGAAAACTAAAATATGAAAGTTTAAAAGTTAAGGTCTTTATCATAAGTCATATTTTTTATGTAGTAAATGAGTTACTTGAGGACAGATAACATGTAAGTTAGGGGAATTTTGATACACTAAAAATATATGCATTTTTAGACCCATATTTTATACCTATTTTTGTTGATATTGC
>NW_018222373.1:6344-11265 GCF_001263595.1 Phalaenopsis equestris
GGACATCACCCACTAGAGCATATGACATGGCTCTTCTCGTGATATGATATGCCTCAGACTTGTCTTCTGGAAGCTTTTCAGTATGCAAATATTATATCAATGGCTTACGTCAGTCTTCATTAATGTTAGTGACTGAAATCATCATTCCTTCCTCTTTTTCAAGTTTGTGAAAATTGTCGAGGTTGATCTGAGACAAAACCCGTATTCCTTGCACTGTAATGTCAATGGAATCCTCTGGAAAACACGCAAGTTTCTTGGCAAGTTTCACTAGAGAATCAGGATGGGCGTTATCACCTTGAGAAATCTGGTAGAGAGTTACAATGGAGATTTGTTCAAGCAGCTTCATTGTACACCGGTATTGTTCTGCTAGTCTTGGCTTTAAAATCCTATATTGTCCGACAACTTGTTGGATGACGAAGTGTGACTTGCCATAGATGGCAATATCTGTTATGTCCATTAAGATTGTCAACTCCAATCCAGTGATTAGTGCTTCAATATTCTGCTTCATTTTTTATACTTGCTCTGTCAGGTGGTAGGAGAATCTCAACATGCCCTTATCTGGCATGATGAAAATAAAACCAATTCTTGCTTTGCCCAGTATAATCATTCCTACTTCTTTGTCTTTCCTGACTGAAGAAGCTCCATCAAAGTACATTTCCCAATTCCTGGCATTGGATGGTTCTACTTAGAGTATTTGTTCGTCCGATAACTCATTATTGAGCTGGGACCCAGTTGGAAGTGGGTGCACTACGAGAAACTATGCTAAAATTTGTCCCTTGATAGCGTGGAGGGGAACAAAAGTTATATCAAATTGCAATAAAATAATTGACCACCTTGCTAAACATTTGGAAAGTGTTGGTCGGGTCATCAAATATTGCAATAAATTAACTTTTGATATCAGGGTAATTTTATGAGAAAGCATGTAATGCCTGAGCTTTTAGGCAGCATAATTAAAGTTAGACAATGCTTCTGAATAGGTGGATACTTTACCTCCATCGGTATTAGACGGCGACTCAAGTAGTAGAGTTTGTTTTCTTTACCCTTGTCATTACCCTCATCATCGATTAAGCCAACAGGGCTCCAAGAGAGTTTCCTAAAGACTCAATATAAAGTATCAACGGTTTTCCTCTGATAGGTGCTGCAAAAATAAGATGTGTCATTAAGTATTGCTTAATGTCCTCAAAGACCTGCGGGCATTTTTCTTCCCAAACAAATTTGGCATCCTTTTTAATTAATGTCAAGAAGTGCTGACACCTACCTGAGAGATTAGAGATAAAGCATCTCAGATATGCCAACTTTTCTTGGAAGGAATGTTGTTCTTTTAAGGTTTTGGGTGAAGGAATTTCCAAGATAGCTTTAATCTTATCCAAGTCGATCTTGATTCCCTGATGACGGACAATGAAACCTAGAAATTTCTCAGAGGTGATGCCGAAGGCACACTTTAAGAAATTCATCTTTAGATTATATTGTTGTAATCATTCGAACATGATTCTCAAATCATAAAAATGGTCTATTTTCTGTTTACTTTTGATGACCAAATCATCCACATAACACTCCACTTTTCTGTTAATGAGGTCATCAAAGATCCTTGTCATTGCTCGTTGATAATTTGCTCTGACATTCTTCAACCTGAATAGCATCACAGTGTAGCAGAAAACCCCAATCGGTGTCCTGAAATCTATAAGTGTTGCATCCTCTGGAGCCATTTTGATTTGGTTGTAACCTGACAATCCATCCATAAAGGAGAAAATCTCATGTGTCGAAGTGATGTCCACCATAAATTCTAGTATCGTTAATGGAAACTCATCTTTTGGACAGGCTTTATTTCAATCCATGAAGTCGACACATACATGGATCTGTCCATTTTTCTTCTTAATTTGTACAATATTGGTAAACCACATGGGTTATTGCTCTTCTCTTACAAAGTTAACGTCTATCAATTTCTTCACCTCGGTAATGACTTGTTGCTCTATTTTGAGGTGCATTCTTATGGAATTTGGGGGTCATATCTTTGTCCACCACAAGCTTATGGTCTACAACTTCTGGGGACAATCCCGGCCTTTCATCATAACTCCATGATAAGCATTCTTTGAATCTTGATAGTAACTTGATCAATTCTGAAGATTCTTCATTGCTGAGTACAGAACTTATAAATGTAGGTTGGGGCTGCTCCTCAGTCCCGAGATTAATTTTCTTCAGTTCATGAACAATTGATTTAATTTCTTCCTCAAATTCTGGTGAAGCATCTTCTATTAACTAATCTTGAGAGTCATCCTCTACATTGAGGCAATCCTCTTCCAATCCACTACTAACAACCATGTAAAATTTTGAATCATTGATTGATCCTATGGTACCAAATTCAAGACCCTCTTTCAAGTTAGGAGTTAGACTTTTAACATTCCATAATTTTTTAAAAAGTTGTAACTTATCTTTTGGCATTTTTCTTGGCACATATCCCTGTTGAATTAATTTTTGTTCACAAGGAGAAAAGTAACCAAAAGGTAATTTCATTAATTCGCTAGGATTCTCGTCCAAATTTACATGATTTTTAAGATTAGCAGAAGTAGAAGCACGGTAAAACTTGATCAGCTTTGAACTAGCTCTACAAACTTCCTTGAACTCTAAACTCTCAACCTTTTGAGGGAAAATAGGAGTAAGGTTTATGGCATTCACATAGTGGTTGATTTGATCATACATCAACATTTATTCACTTTTCTCCACATCTTCCAAGGATATCTCGTATTGTGGTTTCTTATGTTTTATATCATCATTTCCTCCTCGAAGCTTTCTTCATCATCAATGCTGATGGTCAGCTTAGTCCATCTAGTAATTGTATTGGTTCTTCCCCGTCCAAGTCCCCGGCCTCGACCTTGAGTGTGCAAAATAAAAAAACCCGCACGAACTTGCTGCAAAAGAGTAGTGCAAGATTGTTGAGGTAGGACTGAATGGCTTTGCCCTTGTGATCCTTATGAATTTTCATTTTTATTTGTCACAACCTCATGAGAGAAGACAGTTTTCTTTGGAGGCACGTAGAAGGCCAACTTCATGAACTGAAAATGGTTGAAAGTCTCCCTTAATGCAATGTTCTTGTCCTTCTTTGTAATATTTGATACACTGATGTAGCGAAGATGAAACCATGTTATGTTCATGAATCCACGGTCGACCAAGTAGAGCATTGAAAGAGGTCTCGATGACGATGATATGGAATTTTGTGATTGTTACTAGTTCTCCAACTTTCATAAGCAGTGTAATTGATCCAAGGGCTCTTTCCCCATTTTGATTAAGTCATCTTAACATCATTTTATCAACTTTAAGATCTTGAGCTTCAATATCCAAATATACTAAAGTCTGTAGACTCATTAGGTTGAGTGATGCTGCAATATCTACCAAAACTTTGGACAATATAAATTAGCCTATATTAACAGAGATGTAGAGCGGTCGGTTGTGGTCAGCAATACCGAGCAACAAGTCTTCATCTGCGAAACTTATCCCAAACTGTTCCTTTAATGAACAAACTTCATCCACGGATGTACTGACCAACTGAGCTAAGCAAATCTCTGGCAAGCAAGACTGTAACCAGAGACTCTCTCATCTCCTTTGATAGGATTAGAGCATCATAAATGCTTAGTTTGGTCGGCAATCTTCTAAGATGAGCTAGCACGTTATAATCCACTTTATATAATCCTCTACTCTTTACTTGATTATGGGTGGCTCTTCTTGAGTTACTATTTGTTTTCCTTTATCTACTGGAGCTAACCTCGGGGGTAACACTTTCCCACTCCTTAAATTTATCTCTGTGATCTCTACTTCCTGAGATGTTGTAGGAAAAATTTCTGGTGTCTCTACTTCCTCACCGGAGAGACCAAGTTGATAGCAATTGGTGTGCCATGACGCTCGAGGACCGACTTCTCACTCTTGATGCTATTATAACTATTGTCGTTGACATCTTCTTTGTTCTGGTTAACGGGTTCATCGGACTTAAGTATGATTTGAGCATCAATTAAGTAATCAAGATCGAAGTTAGATTCAGAAAAGAGTTAGATTCAGCAAAGTCAGTTACATTATCACTAGAAATAGTTAATACGTAGCCAAAATCATAATCATTATATTTAAAATCTCCGGTGGGGCAAAAAGATAATCATACATGGTTAAAGGTTTGAGGATTTTCTTCCCTAAATCCAAGACAACCAATCTAACAAAGGTAGCCTCTATCCTACCCTTCACGCTATCGGTCTTCACGAGATCTTCCTTCTCTTTCTCTTTTAGTTGTAGTGCTTTCTCTGGAGAAATCTCCATCTTTGGCTGAGTAGTGTGTAGACTCTAAACTGCTGCCTGAGCTGAAGCAGTTTGAATCTGATCCAATATCTTCTTGCACGATTTGCTTGAAACTATACTCTATCCATCTTCTTCTGAATATGGATCTATCAGAGCAATTGGCTTGGCTGAAATCATATTTACAGAACCTTTTTCAGGTTCTTTTAAATATTCTTTCAGGATTTTTATATTCCCTTCCTTAAGATTTTTTTAGAGCCAATCCTTGAAAACGAAACATTCCTCTATAGTGCATCCAAGAATTCTGTGGTATGGAAAATAATTAGGCTGATCTTTCTTGTCCACTTCCTCAGGTTTCCTTAGATCTGGCAATCTGAACTCAGGCTTCTTCATTAGAATTCTTAAAATTTTGGGTACAATTTTATCTTTGAAGGAATATGATGTGCTCTTTCAGTTTGAAAGGGTCAGACCCTTCTTATTCTCTATTTGATATGATCCTCCTTGGTGGGACTGGTGGCTAGACTAGCCATGTTGTTGTGTTCCTTGCTGAGCATGCTGTGACAATCATTGAGAACTTTGACGAGAATGTTCCACTTGTATCTTCAATGTCTATTTTCCCTTATAAACTATGGCTACTGTCCCGGACTTC
>NW_018222373.1:11338-13377 GCF_001263595.1 Phalaenopsis equestris
ACTTGAAAATGAGTCCCTTAAGCATGAAAGCTACTGGCCCATGGATGCTTTTGAGTAGGATTTCAATCGCATGATGTTTCTATAGTTGCGGTTCACATTTCATGCAAAGGTTTCTCCACCTCAAGATATAATCCACTATAGTATTGTTAGAATTTTGCTTTTCTATCATGAAATCTCCAATAGAAATGTGATGTTGCACTCCTGTAAATCTCTTTACAAACAGCTGTTCTAACTCAGCAAATTTCTTTACTGATCTGTTGGGCAGCTCAACATACCAATCAAATGCTATCGCTGACAGGCTGCTGACAAACTAACAAAAAAGTAAGGCTTTGTTACCTCTGGTATTGCCAAAACTGGCTCCGAAATGTGCTATGTGCTGTCTGGGATTTCTAGTCCAGCTAAATATTATAAAAGTTAAATATCTTAAAGTTTGGTGACACAAAACCTTTGGGGTAGGGTCTACCCTGTAAAATCAATGCACCACCCTTAGATTGGGCTAAGGCCTCCTAAACTTGTTCGATCATCTATTTAATTCTTTTTCCGATATAACACTTGATGGAGAATCCTTCTTCTGTTGATCATCCCCGTTAGCCGAGAAACTTTCCTCCTTTCATCTGTAATATGTACAATCTCTGGTTGATTGACTTCTGGAGAAGCTAACTACTGTGCTTGAGACTGTTCGTAAACTGTAGCCATGGTAGCCATGGAAGTGGCCATCTCTTTCATCCTTTTATCCATTTGGCTGATTCACTCATCCCTTAGTAGAACAGCCCTATGCAGATCATCAACGATGTTCCCTTCAATGAGTGGTTGGGTGTCGCATGCAGATGCAGCAGCTCTACTTTTGATAACATGAATATCCATAAAATTATCATTGAGATAGTCATTAAAGTCAAAATCTTCATAATCATCATCAACAGAAACTCCATGTTCTCGAGCTAACTTAGAAATATCGACCCTGAGCTTCTCAACCTTTTCTTCAACTATTAATTGTATCATCTTGAGATTCTGGGGACTCTGTTGAACATCCTCCACTTGTTCATCCAACTTGTTAGCAACAGCTACGACGATGTTGGATATACTTCAGACCCTTGCTTCATTCCATGATCCTGTCCTACGGGCTCGCTAAACCATATTGGTACGACAACATTAGGTACCCTTACCTTTTTTTCTCGACGGCGAATTTTTTGGTGATGTCTTGAGATGGGGCGACTTAATAAAGGTATTGCATGCCAAAGAGAGGTATGCTCCTCATGGTGCAAACCAGGTACAATACTGGGAAATCACTTCATCTTTTCCTTTGGAACTTTGGAGATGTCCCAGAGATGTCCTTATGACTGTTAATTGGTAGGGTGCTTGTACACAAACATGACTTAACCGATCGACGACCTGTAGGTCTCGAAGTAATACCAGTAGAATTAGTGGTTATGACGGTAGTATCAATTCTGCTTTCCAGGCAGATCCTGATGGGAATGCGAGCAGGAAAAGTTTTAGTTGATCTTTGAGATCATTTGGCAGATTTGACATCTATTAGAATTTCTCTCTTCAAGTGAGGGGTTACTACAAATCCCACTCGTTTAAGCAATTCACCAACTGAACAACCCACTTTGGTAGCTAGTCTCTGGAATATTGTACTAACTTGGGTGATAGGAGTGGATTTCTTCCTCTTCCCACCATGTCGATGAGGTAACGGTAAAGTAACAACAATCTTCTAGATACTTTCTTACCCATTGGTGTCCATTAAGGGATGGAACCACTCCCTCGCAGAAGCGGACAGGTCTCCAGCAATCCTAGTTCCTCTCGGTGAGGAATTTAATCTACAGACATTTCTTCATAAATCTGGGCTTTAGCCCCTCCAGACATTTTGGTTGTGGTTTCTTCTTTGTGACCAAGTTAATGACACAGTCTTTGAACTCGATCTAATTTCAAACACTGATGGCAGGATGGTGAATCCTTCAGTTGTATCTTCCACGATCATGACCTCTTTTCCCTTAGCAGAAGCGGGACCAACAGGCTTAGCAGGCGCTAGGGTGGTAGTA
>NW_018222373.1:14317-17338 GCF_001263595.1 Phalaenopsis equestris
AGCCAACAAGTTCCCCTATTTAATATTAAAAATTAAATAGGGTTTATATTAAGCTGGGTTTGTTAAATTTTCTTATAAAGGCAAGCCCTTATAGTTAATTACATCTTTGATAACCGAAGTCACCTAAGAAAACTCTCGATAAAATTCAGGGGGTATTTTCTTCATGAATTTCAAAGGATATGACTTCTTAATGAGATCAAACAAAGAGTTGTGAATTAGGAATGGCTCAAATTTTGAACATTTTATGGAATCTAAAGGAGGAGAGACTAGGGGATGTCACAGATCTTGAGGAGAACCTCGGTGACTTCTTATGCTATCCTGTGGTTTGGTTTCAATTTAGAGGAGATATGATTCAATGTTTTATCCTTCCATTTTTATTAATTAGGGCTTACATTCATATGAAACGATCTCACAAATAGCCTGAAAGATATGAGGACTTAGGTCGTGACATACGACAACCTCCGAACCCTAAAATAGGTTAGGGCTTATATTGTATAACAGGGCTATACGAAAGCCTAAAGAGATGAGGATTTATGTCACACTATGTGGACAACCTCAAAATCCTATGACTTGTTATTCAATTCTAAGGAATGTTTTAGTTGGTGCAGACATGTTTTGCTGTTGAAGATGGTCGTGCTACCTACAAAGCTAGTTCCAAGCTCCTCATCAAAGAAAGTTTAAGTTTTCTAATGTGTCAAGTCATAATGTTAAATCAAGTGTTTCCTAAGGTCATGGTTATTTAAATATTATGGGGAATGTTAAAGTTGATTAGAGCGACACCAGTTAGTATTCTACGATTCCCTCATACCGGCGCAACTATTTTTTTTGTGATTCACTTAGTCCAAATGAGTTTACTAAACTTAATTTAATGAGTTCCATACTATCAGATAGATCGTGAGAAATCTCGTTGGCAACCATAGGTTACCTCCTCCGAGGGATTCACGATCATCTGATAGAGACATTTTTGTTGCAATTTTTGTTTTATTTTATTTTGTTGTGATTAAATTTTGAGTTATTTTATATTTTAACTTTTGTGCCAGTGAATTTTATCTTATTTAAATTTTAGTTTTGGTTTCAGTTATGTGGATATTTTAAAAGCTTCAGTTTTGACATGCAGGGTGACTTTGTTGTTTAACATGCAAGTTTATATGTAGTGGAAAAGAGGTGAGAATAAATAAAAGTAAATTGTGATGCAATAACTTAAAAGCATAACTGTCAATTCTTCCCGTTCCTCCACCTGCAAGGTTAGCTTTGGCAAAAATTATATAATTTTCCAAGGAATTCAAATTGTAGGAGTAGATAAAGGTATAGCTACCAAACCCCAAGTTATACCTTTATTGAGTCTCAGAAGATCTTAGCAAATGATTTTAGAGCAAAATATAGCAAATTCAATTTTCCCTTCAAGATATTTAAGAGATTCCAAAGTGCTCAGAGCATGACCCTGAATCACTTTGAATATTTCTTGAAATATTTCGAGTTGATTTTAAACTTATCGTATCATTTTATTAATCATCCAAGATTAAGCTAGGGTTATCCCATTGCTCAAGGAAACTTGATGTTTTATTTATCCCGAGGCTAGGATACTCAATTAATCAATTGATATTTCACTTAAGAATTATGTGGGTGGATGTATTTAAGGCAAATTTGAGTAAGTAAAGATTTTAGTTTTCAAAGTTGAAATCAGGCTTATAGTGTGAAAAGGTGTTAATCATCAATCATGTTATCTTTTGAATCCAATCAAAAGAGTATAAATGTCATGTCAAGGCCACTACCAAGCCATGAACAATCATAATAGGTGAAATGAAAACAAGCAAAATTTTGATTTAAATGACATGTATTATTATTGAAAGCTCACATTGCCATCTATTATGGGCTTAAAATAAATGAAATATTATCTTCCTAACTTAGACCCATCACTTGAGAATCATTTAATTTTTATTGGCTTCCAAGCCATGATAATTAAGGAAGTTACAATTTTGTTATTATTATAGAAAAGGTGGTAAGTGAGTTCCTACCTTTTAATCCTATTATATTTCAATCATTCAAACATGTTCATTAGGATAAAAATTACCCATCTTCCCTTTAAAGAATCCTAAATCTTGATTTGGGCACAAAAACTTAAAGTTACACTTTTGCCTTTGGGGCTCTCCACCTCATAACTCATTAATCAAAATTCAAATAACTTTGAGAATTTTTAGAGCATCATATCCATGGGTTAATTAAAACATCACAGAAGGAAATGTGGGCTTTCAAAATTTAATTTAAATTAAATAATTATTTAAATTTAGAAAGTAGTATTTTCAAAGTTGATTTTACTTAACTATTCAAAAATAAGGTTTTTATTCATGAGAAAATCACTAGAGGTCCCCTTACGTTAGAGAAACACTTAGACAAAATTTCTTGATTTTTTGAATTAAATTTTTAATTAAATCTTGTAATTATTATTGATTTTTATGATTTAATTTGAATGGAAAAGATTTTTTATTTACAATTTTTTTTTATATTTTTATTAAACCTCTCTGAGCCCAAGGAACTCAATGAAACAAGTTTTGCATTTTTATAATTTTTGATTAATTTATTATAATTATTTTAATGGGAAAATAAGAAAATCTCATTTTACGCTTTTAAAAATTTATTTTTAACTTAGAAAAATTAGGAAAAATATCCTTATAAATTCTAAGTGATCATAGAACAATTAGGCACATTTTAAAATATTTTGGTATTTTTGATTACATGGTCAAAGGTTTGAGGATTCTCTTCCCTAAATCCAAGACAACCAATCTAAAAAAGGCAGCCTCTATCCTACCCTTCACGCTATCGGTCTTCACGACATCTTCCTTCTCTTTCTCTTTTAGTTGTAGTGCTTTCTCTGGAGAAATCTCCATCTTTGGCTGAGTAGTGTGTAGACTCTGAACTGCTGCCTGAGCTGAAGCAGTTTGAATCTAATCCAGTATCTTCTTTCACGATTTGCTCGAAACTATACTCCATCCATCTTCTTCTGAATATGGATCTATCAGAGCA
>NW_018222374.1:0-358 GCF_001263595.1 Phalaenopsis equestris
ATGTATATATGTATATGTATATGTATATGTATATAGTATGTGTATTTATGGACATGACTATTGAGCTTGCTTAACAATTTCCTAACATTTACCAAGTCCAACTAGCTAGTTTTAATCACTTCTCTCCCCCCTTTAGTCACAATTATACATAAATAATTTCATTTCATCAAGCGAAGTTATTGTCAAATCGCTTTTGTACAAGTCACATCATCCTCTTCATGCCTTCACCGCTACTTTCTCTTGTAATAATTTTAAGTTCTAATGAAAAAATTGAACAATAATAAATATAATGCTTTCTTTGGAAATGTAGATGGTGTATGCTCATCTTCTAAGAGGAAAAGTTTGTCCATTTTATATG
>NW_018222375.1:0-312 GCF_001263595.1 Phalaenopsis equestris
AGAAGCATCTCTCCCTTCCTCTCTTTCTCACTAACGCTCCCTCTTTTATTCACTGTCTTCTAAAATCTCTTTCACTCCCTCTTTCTCTCTTTTTATTATCTCTTTCTTACTACCTTATGTTACTCCCTCCTCTATCACTCTTTCTCTCCCTCCCTCTCTCTCTGGCCCCCTCTCTCGCTCTCTCTTTAACTTCATCTCTCTTCCTCACTCTTCCTTCAGACATTCTCCTATCTCTATTTCTCTCTCACTTTTCGTCCCTTTCTCACTTTCTCTCTCTTAAATTTCACTCACTTTTACTCCCTCCCTTTCTCT
>NW_018222375.1:2420-4993 GCF_001263595.1 Phalaenopsis equestris
GCAAGGGATAAAGGGAGAGAGAGAGGGTGGGAAGGATGGGAAGAGAGAAGAAAAAGGGAAGAGTGAGAGGAGAAATAGAGAGTGCGAGCAAGAAAGAGAGTGAGTGATAGAAAATAAGAGAGGGAGCGAAAGAGAGAGGAAAATAGAGGGAGAGCAAGAGAGAGAGATAAAGGGAGATAGTGATTGAAATAGAGAGTGAGAGAAAGAACTTGAGAGAGGTAGGAGCGATAAAAAGAGACGGGAGACAGGGAGTGAGAGCGATAAAAAGAGACGGGAGACAGGGAGTGACAAAAAGAGAAAGTGTGAGGGAGGAAGGACGAGAGACTTTGATTGAGAGATAAACAAGAGGGTGTGAGAGATATAGAATTTTCAATAGAATGCGAGGGAGAGTAAGAAGGAGAGCGAGAGAGACAGATGAAGAGAGAAGAGAGATAGAGTAAGACAGAAGGAAGGAAGGAGGGAGAGAGAAAGAGAAAGCAACAAATATGGAAGATATAGGGATAGTCATAGAGAGGAAGATAGAGATAGAGATGAAGAGGGAGAGAGGAGGCCTAACAATGGGAGTGAGAATATTAAGGGATGTAGATAGAAAGAGAGTGCAGTAGAAAGGTGAAAAGATTAAGGAGAGTGCAAAGGATGTAGAGCAAAAGAAAAATATTAAGGAAGGGTATAGAGATATTGTGAGAGAGAGAGAAAAGGAGGAAGGGAGAGATAAAAATAGAAAAGTGCTAGAGAGAAGGACATAATGAGAAAGATGAAAAGATTAAGAGAGTGCAAAGGATGTAGAGCAATAGAAAAATATTAAGGGAGGGAAAAGAGATATTGTGAGAGAGAGAAAAGGATGCAAAGGATGTAGAGCAATAGAAAAATATTATGGGAGAGTACAAAGGATGTAGAGCAATAGAAAAATATTAAGGGAGGGAAAAGAGATATTGTGAGAGAGAGAAAAGGATGCAAAGGATGTAGAGCAATAGAAAAATATTAAGGGAGGGAAAAGAGATATTGTGAGAGAGAGAAAAGGATGCAAAGGATGTAGAGCAATAGAAAAATATTAAGGGAGGGAAAAGAGATATTGTGAGAGAGAGAAAAGGATGCAAAGGATGTAGAGCAATAGAAAAATATTATGGGAGAGTACAAAGGATGTAGAGCAATAGAAAAATATTATGGGAGAGTACAAAGGATGTAGAGCAATAGAAAAATATGAAGGGAGGGATGTAGATGGAAATAGAAAGGTGATAAGATTAAAAGAGAGTGCAAACGATGTAGAGCAATAGAAAAATATTAAAGTATGGAATAGAGATATTGTGAGAGAGAGAAAAAGAGGGAAGGAGGGAGGAAGGGAGGCATAGAAATAGAAAAGTACTAGAGAAGGGCAGAATGAGAGAGAGGAAAGAGGGAGGGAGGGATGGAGAGTAGAGAAAGAAGGAGGATAGAGGGATCCCTTCTTCTTTCTCTCATTGTATCTTCCTCTCTCCCTTCTCTCACTCTTATCTTTTTATCACTCTCTTCTCTTTCTAATCTTCGCTCGCTTCTTACCCAATCTCTCTTTCATGCTATTTCTTCTCTTTCCATTTTCTCAAGCTCTTCCTCTCGCACAACCTTCCCTCTCTCTTCCCTTTCTCAAGCTCCCTCTCTCTATCCCTCTCCTATCTCTCTCTTTTTCTCTCACTGTCCTCTTTATTCTCACTCTCACTTATCTCTCTATAGCTTCTCTTTCTTCTCTTTCTCACTTTCTCTCTCTCTCTCACGCCCCCTCTCTCCCTCTCTCACTTTCACTCTATCCATCTTCTCTCTATTACTCTCTCTTACTTTATCTCGTACCCTCCATCTCTTGCACTCTCTCCCTCCCTCCATACATCTCTCTTTATTTGTCTCCCTCATTTTCTCTCTACCTCTCTCCTTATCTCTTCTATCTACCAGTCTCTCACACTCTGTCCCTTGCTATCACTCTCTATCTCTTGCACTTCTATGTCTCTCTTGCTCTCTTTCTCGCTCACTCTCTGTCTCACTCCTAGCCCTCTTTCTCTATTTTTGTCCCTCTCCTACCCTTTTTTCTTTCTCTCTTGCTCTCTCCCTCACTCTCTTTTGTCCTCTCCCTCACCCTCCATCTTTGTTTATTCACTAGAACTTCATTTTTTTCTCTCTCACTCTCTCACTCTCTCCCTCCTTCTTTCTCTCCTTCACTCTTTAACTCTTTCTCCCTATATATATATATATGTATCTATGTGAGGGAACGAGCGATAGTGTGGGAGTGAGAGGGATGAATAACGAACAAAAGAGCACATGGAAGAGGAAGTGAGAGAGTGAGGGAGGGAACGAGCGATAGTGTGGGAGGAAGGGAGTGATCAAGAGAGTGAGGAAGAAAGCATGAAAAGAAAAGAGAGAGACAATAGCGATAGAGAAGAGAGAGAATATGGATGGTGAAAGTTAGTAAGGTTGGAACGGAGAGGGATAGATCGCATTACAAAAAGAGCAGGCATAAGATTGAGAGGGAAATAGATAAAGAGATATTGAGAGAGAGAGAGAGAGAAAGGTAGTTAAAGTTAAGAAAATAGTAGAGATGAGGATGAATA
>NW_018222375.1:6633-7373 GCF_001263595.1 Phalaenopsis equestris
TCCTTATCTTCCTTGTCCTTCTCCCTGTTCTCCCTCTCTCCCCTCTCTTTATCGATCCACCCTCCCTGCCTCTGTCCTTAACTCACTCGATTGTCTCTCTTCTCTCCTGACTCCTAGATGTATTTCTTCTCTCTCTCTCCTCTAGCTCAATTTTCTCTTTATATATCTCTCCCTCCCTCCCTCGATCTATCTCCCTTCTCTCTTATGCTCTCTCTCACTCTTTCTCTCTATCTCTTTCTCTATATTCCAACTTCTTTCTCTCTCTTGTCCATCCCTCACTTTCAATCTCTCTTGTCCCTCCCTCCCTCATACCTACATCTCTCACCCCTTACCTCTCTATGTGTTTCTCTCACTATCCTCTTACTTCTCACTCTCTCTTATAACTTCTTTGTCTTCTCCTTCTTCTCATTCTCACTTCCTCTCTATCACACCGTCTCTCTCATTCCCACACATTCACTCTAACTATCTTCCATCTCTCTCGTACTCTCCATCTCTAGGACTCTCTCCCTTTGTCTCTCTCCCTGCCTCTATACATCTCTCTTTCTATGTCTACCTTCATCTCTCTCTTCCTCTCTTCCTACCTCTTCTCTCTACCACTCTCTCACTTTCTCCTCACTATCACTCTTTATTTCTTGCTCTGTCTCTCTTGCTCACTCACTTTCTCCTACTCTCTCACTCACTTCTCTCTATTCTCTCTCTAACTTTTACCCTCCCTTTCTTTCTCCCTCTCTCCCTCTATA
>NW_018222376.1:0-858 GCF_001263595.1 Phalaenopsis equestris
GACATCTGATCGAATGCCATTTAGATACTACTTATGAAGAAAATTCTGAAGAAAAATATTTGGAATACGAGCAAGAAGAGGAATTAGATCAATGTGTAAACCTTTATAAGGAAGATTCAGGTTATGTTCAAGAAAGTTTAGAAATTTTGGACACAATAGACAAAGATAAATCATTTTGTCCATCTATTGAAAAAACTCCAGAACTTGAGTTGAAATTACTTCCAACATGAGTTGAAATTACTTCCTGAAGATTTGAAATATGCCTTTTTAGGAGATTCCTCTACTTTACCTGTTATAATTTCCTCGAAGTTAACGAAGGAAGAAGAAGAAAAACTGATGAAAATAGTGAAATATTTTAAGAAAGCCATCGGATGGAAAATTGCTGATATTAAAAAAATCAGTCATTCAAGTTGTATGCATAGAATTAATTTGGAAGAAATTGCAAATTCAAGGCTGATCTACAAAGGAGATTAAATCTTGTTATGAAAGAGGTTGTTAAAAAAAAATTTTAAAGTGGTTAGAAGCTGGAATTATCTACCCTATTTCAGGTAGTGCATGAGTTACTCCAATTCACTGTGTTCCTAAGAAATGAGGAGTAATTGTAACTGTGAATAAGCATAATGAGGTAATAGATACTGGACAAGTTATAGGGTGGCGAATATGCATTGATTATAGAAAATTAAATCTTGTCACTAGGAATGATCATTTTCCACTACTCTTTCTAGATCAAATGTTGGATAGACTAGCTGAGCATAAACACCTTTGTTTTCTGGATGGATATATCAATTATCATCAAATTCAACTATCTCCTAAGGATCAAGAGAAAACAACATTTACCAGTCCTTATGGTACTTTTGC
>NW_018222376.1:2574-5530 GCF_001263595.1 Phalaenopsis equestris
AAGAGTTCAATTATAATTTAAAAGATGTTGGTGAGAAAAGATTGTTACAATTAAATGAGCTTGAAGAGATAAGGAATGAATCTTATGAGAGTGCTAAGATTTATAAAGAAAAGATGAAAATGTGGCATGATCAAAAGATTCTTACTAAAAATTATCAGTCAGGGCAACAAGTTTTGCTATATAATACAAGGTTAAGATTATTTCCAGTCAAACTTAAGTCCAGGTGGATGGGCTCATTTGTTGTGATAAAAGTTTATCCTTATGGAGCTGTGGATATTAAAGATCCTAATTCTGAAAAAAATTTTTAAAGTGAATAGACATAGACTGAAACCTTATTATATAGGGGATTAGCATAAATATAATGATGGAATGATGTTGGGTCAACTAGAATGAGCACTTTTACGTCGGGCTGATGAAGTAAAACTAAGCGCTTTGTGGGAGGCAACCCATAGTTATCAGTGTGTTTTTTCTTTGATTTTTTTTTTGAGTCTGATTAAGAAATTTGGGGTAGTATTTTCGAATTTAGTATGTGCTTGTGATGGTTTTTAGACTTTATTTAGTAACCTAGACATGTTAGAATAAGAATTTGGACGTTAAGTTGATTGGAGCAAAATGTGCATTGGCGCTTAAGTGTCAGATCCAATGCTTAAGCACGACAGTTTAACCATATGTGCAAATTTTGACTTCTAGAAGGTATAACTGCAATTTAGTTGGAATAAACGTGTAGTGGTAGTTTCTAGTCGTGCCTATAAGTTATGAGGGGGAATTATACCTAAAAATAGAAGGATTTTGTGAAGGAATTTCACCCTGGATTATTTTTAGCCCTAAAAGTCTAAGAAAGAGAGAGATTTTGAGAAAATGTCTTCATGGGAGATGGATTTGAAGAAGAAGGAAGAAGTAATGAAGAAAAACTTCATTTGTCAAAGTGCACAGGTGTTGTATAATGATTTCTTAGCCTTTAGTATTGAAGGAATATCAGAGATGATCAATAAGTTGGAGAATACTATATCTGTATTAGGGACTAAGGTGCTTGAATTACATGCTCATCTAGAACATTTTAGGTGGCAACTTAAGATGCAATTCAGCCATACCAGTTATGTAGAGGAAGCGGATAAGGCGATGTTCATTAAGCAAAAGTGGATCGAGGATGATAGTATTATAGCTCGTCCCCACCGTCTGTTTTATCAACTCTATATTCTTGGAGAGACTACTGAAAGACAAGAATTTGTTACTTTTAATGAAGAGTGGCACTAAGTTAAGTGTTAGGAATTGTGTGTTTGGAATGATGTTTTTAAGTGTGTTAGTGTTTCTGTCTTGTGTTTAGTGTTTGTGTCACTTATGTGTTTAATTGTAAATGTGTGTTAAGTGTTTTGTACTAAGGAAAATTTTCTCATCGAAGACTATTTGGAGAGAGAACAAAGTATTAAATGTGTTTGTACTTATTTGTGAATTAATATAAGTTTATTTTGGTGAAAATTTATGTTTTTTTTAGCCTCAAATTGAATTAATTATTATGGAGAATTTTAAGTGAGAAGGGAGTTATAGGAAGTAAAAATAGTCATTTAAGTGTTGTGAGTCCATTTAGTGGTGATTTACTTAGGCTAATAGTGCATTTTACTTAAATTTAAACATTTCAAAAATTGTGCACTAGCGCTTAAGCGCGAGCCAATCCGAGAGGCAGGGGGCCAAACGCCCCCTATTCGCTTAAGCACTGGTTCACAAAAACCGGTTCGCGAACGGTTAAAAGTGAATTTTAAGCCCGAAAAATACCATTTTTAACACCTCTTATAGTCTTCCCCAACTCAAAATCGTGCTTTTAAGGACTATGGTAAGTGGAATTTGAAGATTTCTTGATGGAATCGAGTGAGATTTGCTAAATCCAAGTTCCTTAAAGTAAGAGCTTTACATATGCAACAATTTTGGATTTTCACCATATATTTTGAGCATATATGGAAGATTTCAAAAATTTACTATTCATGGTTAAAAGTGAAGAAAAATCTATGAAAATTTCTTGTGAAGTTTAGTTGGTGCTTTTGGAAGTTTAGTTTAGTGATTTAAACTTGATTTTTAAAGTTATTTTTTGGATCAAATTTTGTAGAATGGCACCAGGAATGAAAAGGATTAGAGGAAAGAGCCCATTTGATTTGAGAAAGTTTATCAGTTTGAAAGCTTAGGATCGATAGAGTGACGCTCTACAGTCACAAAAATTGATTCAGGAGCAATGTTTCAAGAGTCCAGGTGGACAGGTAGAAGACCTTATAGTCTGTCTATAGTATGTCGATAGTGGGAACAGTTTTGTTGTTTCTCTGCCGTTGTAGTGATTTACGTTGTAAGGGAGTTTTATGCAAATCTCCCAGAGGCTGAAGACGGTCGAGTTATGGTTAGAAGAAATTTGGTACCTTTTACTCCAAAGGTAATCAATTTGTTTTACCATTTACCACCGGAGACTTTATGTTTTTATGCGAATTATAGTCCTACTGAAGCAGAGTTAGACGAGATTATTTCATATTTGACTAGTGGGAGAGGACTTTATAAGATAACCAATGAGAGGAGAGTAAATTTTCCAACTTCAAAGTTATGTGCACCTTCGAAGGCCTGACACTATTTAATTTCTGCTCATCTGCTTCCAACCAATCATCTCAGTGAAGTGACCAGGGAGAGAGCAACGCTAAATTATTGTATTTAAGAGGGAAAGCCCATCAATATAGGGGCTTTGATCTATCACACTATCATTAGTTCAGCTGCTGCTACTACTACTGGAGGTATGGGATTTGCTTGCTTGATATTGGAGTGAAGTATGATAGTCGGGAGGAAGTTCTATTACCTCTAAAGCCCATCATGAAGGTTAATGTGAAGTATTATTCTGAGCATTCGATTTTTGGCTAGAGAGGATGATTTTTGAGAAGTTATGGATTAGAGATGTTTGCTGCATCTACCTCTGTTGCATCTTCATCAC
>NW_018222377.1:0-10674 GCF_001263595.1 Phalaenopsis equestris
GGCTACTAAAGAAGTTTCTAGACCTCAACTAAAAAGTGAGGTCAACAGTGCAATATCTAATCCTATATAATTAAAATGAATGCTAAGTATGCTAAGCAAATGCAAAATGTAAATGTATGCCAATCTAAAAAGGTTTTAAAATGTAAAGTTACTACTAATCTAAACTAACTATGTATGAAGAGTTCAAATTTCTATAAAACATCCTTCCCCTTGCAATGAGTTTATAATTTTTTTAGGACAATAATTTTAAATATAATTAAGGTATTGTGCCAAATAGGAGTAATTTTATTATTTACCCTCTCTCGAGTGCATAAAGAACATTGGCTAATCCAGAGTTTGGTTCCTAAACTCGTGGTTAGACTGGGAAGATACTAGCTCTCACTCTAGAGTTCCCACTTTCCCTCACTTGAGGGCTAACATCTGGCTTTAATTTTCAAACATCTTGACCAAATTGAGAATTTTAGTCCCTAAAATCTCCAATTTTACGTCCATCAAAACTTATTTCTCTAAACATATGAATGATAAAAACCATGATAAATTTCAAGCAATTAGCGACAAAGCAAGAATATGTTAAAGTCAACCTCTATGACTAATTTATTGTCATCAAGATATTATTTTTTCCTTAAAATTAATTTATTTGAGGCTATGAATTAACACACTCAAGTAGCCTTTTACACGAGAGTACAAGCACAACAAAAGGCTAAATAAAAAAAAAAAATTCATTATGTTGCAAAATGCTTAACATTATAAGAGGTTCCCTATTTATGAGTAAGAAGAAGAAACACAAATATATAAATCTACCTTTCAATCTAACATTAAATATTTTATCCCATCTTACCAAACTTTGTTATTTTATTTTTATTTATTATTTATTATCTTTTTTGTAGATTAACAAGTCTATAGATCTTGCATGATCATTTCTATATCTTCCTTCTTTTGAAGATCTTAGTTGATGCCTATTTTTTCCCTTCATAGATTGATTAACTCTACTTGTGTACTTCAAAGAAGTTGGTATACTCCCTGTAGCATATACAAGTCCATGATCTTAATTGGAAAGTCGCATGTATTCTTTGCTCATTATTTATTATGTATATCCAACCATTACATGATCGAAACAACTCAATTGCTTTCTTATTTCTTAAGAGCATTTACATACATACTTCCCAATTTCTATGCATTTACATAGCTAACACATAAGCTTTGAGTCTTCACATTTCTACCACCCAATTCTTTCATAGACCATAAAAATATCAATATTGTAGCTTTGAAAAGTGAAATAAGCCATGTAAGAGGACAAAAATGTAACAAAATAAATTTTAGGTGTTAGATATGTAAATACATACGAATTAAGTGGAATGTATGTAAATCTTCCTATTTTTGTACGTACATGTTTTATTTCAGTGTCACCATCGTTCTTCAAATTGCAACCAACCTTTTTTTATCACACTTTAATATAAGATAAAGGACATGTTTGGGGCAGTTGTAGCTTATTGAATAATCTGCTGATAAGCTAGGTGCGGTGGCTATTACAAATTTTTATTTTTTTGGAAAAGCTAGACCGTTGCCAATAATAAGCTCCCACCGCACATATCTAGGTGCAGTGTGAAAGCGTTGTTTTCTGCGTTTTGAAAACGCATAAGCTACCAAAACGCAGTTTACTCAAACAGATCAGACACGTTTTCAAAACGTCACCGCACTAAATAAGCTGCCCCAAACGGGCCCAAAGATAACACTTCTAGCTCACTCAACTAACTATTATTGAATTTTTTGTCTTTTTTCAAGTGTTCTCTTTTGATGCTTGCAATTTCTTCAGTCGATATTTAGAAGTTAGTATTTAATTTTGATGAAATAAAACCGTAACCTTTCTAAAATAGTATAGATATGATGTGCTACATGTTATGGATGCACATGTCATGATGAATTTAATCATTTTGACTTCAATTATGTAAATTTTTCTCCTGTTTCTTAGCAATTTTGTGAATCAATATTGTCTTGATCATCCTTCTTAGTAAGAGAACAAATAGCTCATTCAATAAACCTCTCCAACTTATTGAATGGTTTTTAAATACTTTTGGAATTATACAATCTAAAGACAATTTTGTGATTAAATGTCATTAGTTAGCATTACTCTGATCATGTGCCATATTTTCTGGAATTGTGCAATATCTTTAGTTTTTTCTTGCTATTTTACTTCAGTTATTTACTATTTATAGCTATTCTTATCAATATGTTTCTTCTTTTTATGGATGTCTTCAAGTGGTAGTGATGATCAAGATTCTCGTAGAGCAGGTATCTTCATCTTCTTTTGGAGGAAGAAGTGATTTCACTCCCCCACTACATAAACGAACACGACTATGATAGACCACTATGACCACCATGACCACCATGCCGGTGCTCATCAGGCATGTGGCTCCACCTCGGTGGCAAGCCGTCCACACCCACTGGCATTAGGCTGCCACCTCTGCTCTCCTTCGAGGTAGGCCCCTCTTCTCATATCAACCCCGGTGAATTTGTCACCTAACGATGAACATACATCAAGCTAGATGGAAATATGTAATTTAAATTATAAAACACGACTATGATAGACCACTATGACCACCATGCCGATGCTCATCAGGCATGTGGCTCCACCTTGGGTGGCAAGCCATCCACACCCACTGGCATTAGGCTGCCACCTCTGCTCTCCTTCGAGGTAGGCCCCTCTTCTCATATCAACCCCGGTGAATTTGGCACCTAACGATGAACATACATCAAGCTAGATGGAAATATGTAATTTAAATTATATAATCGGAATTACTTTTTATTATGCTATATAGTTGCTATATTTTTTGTAGATTTTATTCTTTCATGCAGATTATCTACAGGATCATGCAGATGATTATGAGTAGGAATGATGATCCATATTTATCTTAGAAAAAGAACCCGATCAAAGCTCAAGCCATGTGAATAAACCTAAATATTTTTGAATTATAGTTATAACTTTAATTATATTTTTATAATAATAAACTTTTTTGGTATTTATTTTGCAGAACATTTGGTAGCATGTTTGATACATATAAAATATATTGTATTTATGTACATATTTTTATACATTTTTTTGAGATATTATGCTTTAATGAAAGATATGTGTGTGTTTTTATTTTAGGTACAATCAAATACATAAAATATATAGTATTTATGTACATATTTGTATACATTTTTTTGAGATATTATGTTTTAATGAAAGATATGTGTGTGTTTTTATTTTAGGTACAATCAAATAGATGAAAAATGGTGAAATTACAATCAAATAGATGAAAAATGGATCAAATAGATGAAAAATGGTGAAAGGAGTGAAAAATGATCAAATTTGGAGCAAAAATAAAGAAGGTGTGCAAAAGAACTAAGATGCCTAAGCACCCAGAAATGGAGCTTAAGCACCAGGAAATCGAGAAGGTCATGCCTAAGCGTCACATACCTCGAGCTTAAGCGCTAGAGGTAGTTACTTGATGATTCAATGAATTTGGACGAATTTTTGAAGAAGTGTTTGAAACAACTCTTAGTGAAAACGTGGGATATGGTTAATAAACACGAAAATACATTCAATTGGCTTTTGAAAGAAGACAACTCTTGGAAGATTCACTGAATGTGGACACATTTTGAAGAGACACTGAGACACCTTTTAGAAAATTATAAATAAAGACTTGGATTGGATTGAAGAACACTCTCACACACATGCCCCCCCAGCGCCATAGAGAAACTCCTATGTGCCCACCATAGTCACGTTACCGACAGCTCTCTCGTAAATTAATTAGGATACTTCTAGAGAGAAAAAGAGAGGAGTTGTAGTGTATGAGGAGAGAGTATTGTAAGAGAAAGAAAGAGAAGGGATTCAAAAGAACTTCAAGAGTTTGGTAGAGAGGATTTGAGATAAGTTTTTATCTTTATGACTACATTTAGTTTTAATTTAGACTTTTTATTTGTTTGCATGATTTCTACTTTTAAAAGTGTGGTTGTGTTTTAAACTCATGTATGGTTGTGCTTTCCCCATGAATTCTAAGTAATTTTATTTATCTTTTTTCCTTAAAATGGTAAGTGATTAAGTATTAGATGGAAGTTGTGTGAAGTATTAATCTTTAATGTTGGAATGAGTTGTGATGATTTTAAACCTTGTACTTCATTTACTTCTTGATTTGACTAATTAAGAAGTTAATATTTTTTGTGAGAACATGTAAGATCCGTGATGGTATTGTCTCAGTCAACTAATGGTAAGAATCACATGAGATCATATTGATGAGAATGTAATTCATATGGTTGAATGAAATTAAATAGAGAAATAAATTTTGAAGGGTGTAGAATTAGAGGACTTTAGAGTGACATGCTAAAACTCCCAATTTGGCTTATAGTTTTAGGTTTTGATACAAGATGTTAGCCCCCAAGTGGAGAGAGAAGAGGAAACTCTAGAGTGAGAGCTAATATCTTTCCTACTTAGCCCATTTTCAAAACTATTCAAACTTTAAACTAGTCAGTGTTCTTTATAGCATCTCTAGTAAGGGTAAAAAATATTATTGCTCCTATTTGACAAAACACCACTTCCACAACAGAGTTTTTATACTTCTTACTGATTCATGATAAAGAAAAAGATATTTTATTTATATTGCGTTCATCTTACAATTATCTAGCTAAATTTAGTCAGTTGTTTACGTTACTTTCAATTATAAAAAAATTATAAAAAAGAATTGAACTTTCATTTCTATTATAACATCTATAATTTGAGTAAGAATATTTTGCAAAATAGAATTTGTTATCTAATTTCTTCTGACTTATTAAAAGATTAAATTTCTCCCTGTGGATTTGATATTCAAGGCTTAGTCAAGAAGTCCTATATTACTTGATAACGATATGTATACTTGCATAGTATCTCATATTTAAATATAATAATTGCATTCTTATTTTCTTCAAAGTCAAGTTTTTGGTGACATTGCAAAGTAAGAAATATAAGGAAAAATTAAGATTATAACCACATTCATCATACTATCATATACTATTAGAATCAATGTTCAACATCAACAACAGACTCGATGAAACTTCAAGATGCGAATCATATACAATTAGAATCAATGTTCAGCATCAACAACAGACTCGATGAAACTTCAAGATGCGATGAATGACCAACTTGCTATATATGTTTATCGATATATGCAATGAGGAGCAAATATCCCTCTCTATATAGGGAAAATTATTCCTTCAAGACACCAGACGCAAAATTTGCATCCAAATTCTAGTAGGCATGTGTCATGTGACAAGGGGGCCCCACCATTCTAAAAAACCTATCAACCAATGTATTATAGTGGGACACACTTTTCACGTGGCAAGTGACCACTAGACTCCAGATGCAAATTTGTGTCTGGTGTCATGATGGAATAATCTCTCCTATATAGGGGAGGATGTATGGCGGGTTTATGCAAAGCCTAAGCCTCTCTTGACTATCTCAAAAAGAGACAAATGATGCAACCAAACCAGGCCTCAGATTATGTAGACATATGTACTTCCTTGTGCACTGAAGGCTCGATCTCTCACACCAAGTTTAAGAGGGTGGTAAGATTTATTTATTGCATTAAATTGATATTCGTAAGACAAAGCTTAAACAAAAGCTTGTTGCATTGAGTTGCATGTCCGCACACATCAACATCAAGCAGACAAATGGTGGGTCGAAGACAGATCCCATCATATCCACATAAGTTGAATAGTTAATTCTCTATTTTAAAAATTTATTTATATTTTTATTTCAATGTTAATTATCTATTATAATCTTTTGTAGGATGACTATATGTGTGACATGCATCAATTTTACATTATTCTACCTACATTTTCCATGCAATTTACATATTATTTTTACCTATTTATCACATATTTATGATTCAAAAAGGTTTTTTTGTTGATGTTGTGCATGTTGCAGGAGACGAATACGAACAAGTTGAAATGAGAAAATCTAGCAAAAAAGATACCCAAAGCAGCGTGACCACACTTGAGAGCGGTGTTGCCATGCCACCTATCGAAGATTACTGGCTTGATCATGCCAGATCGGGCGTGACCAAGCTAAGTTTGGCAGAAGGGAGGTGTGACCAGGCCACAATCGGGTGTGACAACGCCGACCCTTCAGCCGCTTGAAGTTACCCAACTAGTTTTGGGCGTGACAACATCGACAAACGACAAAACACATTAGAAAGGAAATTTGATGACCCAAGCCGTGATTCTTGATATAAAAGTTATTTTTAGAGCTTCATAGAGGGAGGTTTGTATCAAGGATTCACTGGAGGCTGGTGGAGGCAAGGGTTAGAGAGTATTTTGAGAGCTTTCCTTAAAGTCTTCTTCCTCCCTTGTTGGAAACCTTGTAGGGTGAGAGTTTCATTTGTTTTGTTCTGGAGGCTATTGGAGGCAAGGGTTGGAGAGTATTTGAGAGCTTTCTTTAAAGTCTTCTTCCTCCCTTGTTAGAAACCTTGTAGGGTGAGAGTTTCATTTGTTTTGTAAGTTGTGAGATACTTTTATGAGATGAGGATTTGTAGTAGTGTGGAGAAGACAAGTTATAGTAAGTTTTACTTGTTTATGTTTCATGCAATGAATTCTTACATAGTTTTCTTTGCTATGGTTTTCTCGACAATGTGTGGCTAATTTAATTCTTCATGTCTCTTGATGTAAGGGTGGTGGATTTAATCGTGCCTTTTTTGTAATGTTTTTCTATTAGTATTTTTTTGTGCTTTCATGGTCTATGTTGTTGATTAACTTATGAACTTAATTTACTTCTAGTTTGGCCAACTAGGATGTTAAAATATTTCGTAAAGCTACGATATTTAACTGTTGCATAGTAAAAATGAAGAGTTAACCACAGAATTCTAAAAAGATGGGCATATTCCAGTGTAATTTTGCAATCATCCCAGGGGATCGAAACAATTATGTGGAATGTCATGGGGATTGAGAAAGCATCAACTTCATGTATTTTTGACTTTTTTTGTCCTAGACATAAGCATAAAGTGTAATATGTCTTTGATTGACAACAATCACGTAGGAAAATATTTCGGAAAGCTACAATCACAATGTTCTTACAATCACAGAGGCACATGCCTCATCAATATTAAGGGAACTCACAAATAATTTCTTGTTGCTTATATTTTCTTCTGCCTGTAATTTTCTTTATTTTTGCTAGAATCTTAAGAATTCAACCATCTTTGTAATCACACCAAGCTAGGTTCAATAAATTAGTAAAGTAGAGAATTTTCTAGAGAAATAATTGTTAAACTTTCCATGTGGGATCAATACGCAGACTCTTAAACCACATACTACTTGACATGTGCACTTGCGTTGTACAGCTGACTTACTCTATAGTAAGTTTTGGCACATCACTGTGCTTGAAGAATGCCCTAAATTAGATCCCAATAGGAGTTGTTAGCTCCAGCAGTTATTCCAACCACGCAGGCTTCAAATTTTAGAGGGAAGCTATTGGGATACAAGGATTGATTTACAAGGAAAAGCACTCCGTCTCTGGGGGAAGAAGGAGTGGGTCTACGACCTCAATTCTCAAGGATTGATTTACAAGGAAAAGCACTCCGTCTCTAGAGAGAGGTTGTTATCAATCGATGACAAAGCTGCTCTGCTAATCTACTTCATATTAAATGAGGATGAAGTCCTTGATAGAGGAGACGGTGGATGCCTAGGCCAAGAGGCTCGAGGCAATGATTGAGCAGCTGCAATGCGAAGCACATATGTG
This sequence comes from Phalaenopsis equestris, assembly GCF_001263595.1. NCBI lineage: Eukaryota > Viridiplantae > Streptophyta > Magnoliopsida > Asparagales > Orchidaceae > Phalaenopsis > Phalaenopsis equestris. The sequence continues at coordinate 7,745 of NW_018222377.1, forward strand.
TAGCAAGTGACTTATAATCGAGGAGGAGGAGGAGGACTACCATGAAGAGTAGTTTTTTTTTTTTTAATTTTTTTTGTTTTGGTTTTTTTTTGGCCAACCGATGACGTTCTTCTTTTCCCTTGTAGCAAGTGACTTATAATCGAGGAGGAGGACTACCATGAAGAGTAGTTTTTTTTTTTTTTAATTTTCTTCGTTTAGAGCTTGATTTATACTATTTACATTTATTTTACAAATACTCTTATATTGTATGATTTATTGAAATTTATTGTTATGTTTGTTATGATTTCATTCATTGTGGTTCTTTATATGTGTTTTTTACATTAATTTGAGATGTTATGAATATTTTTATTGTTTATTTCATTTTATGGTTGCAGGATGTAAAATTTGCTAGGTTAGACCCTCATTATTTATTTTTTATGTGATTTTTAATGGATGACTAGCTAATTTTCAGCTAAAGATCAAATACCAACATAATTGTCTACTGCATAATAGGTGGCAAGAATGTTGGCCACAAAATTTAGCCGGTAATTTTAATGGCTGAAATTTCAACCATTCTTTGATCCCTAATTAACTTCTTCGCTGGTTATTTAGCTAAAAAAATTGCTGACTGAAATTCATCAGCCAGTCCGCAGGTAATTCTTTAACGGTAGACCATCTCCGTCGAAAAGAATTTCCTGCCAGCGATTTTGCAACTAACGAATATCCATTGTAATTTTGTCAGAAATCAAAATTATTAGAGGAAATAAACCTTCTTGCTCTCTGATTTGTCCGCCATTAATACATGAATTTCTTGTGAATAATTTATTGTCATTAAATTTTTTTTTTTCATCATGTCATTTTCTTAGGGCTATAAATTCACACACTCAAGTAGTATTTCACAAGACAGTAGAAACACTTAAAAAAGAATAAAAAACATAAGAAAAAAGTTTTCATTCAATTACTAAATGCTTAACATAAGAGGTTCCCTATTTATACAATTGAGAAGAAGAACCTAGATATATAAATCTATCTTTCAATGTAATATCAAAGATGTTATTCCATCTTATCATTCATTTTTGGCAACTTTTGAGATCTTAACCAATCTCACTCTCCCTCTCTCTCTCTCTCTCTTTTTAGATTAAGAAGTCTATAGATCTTGCATGATCAATTATTTATCTTCCTTATCTTGAAGATCTTATTTAATGCCTGTTTATTCTCTTTATAGATGGATTTACTCTATTTTTGCATTAAGTTTAAACTATGATACTAACCTTTGCTTGCAATGCTACTATGTTTTAAATAAATACGCTTGAATGCTTCAAACAAGTTGGTATACTCTTTGTAGCATCTACACAAATCCATAATCTTAATTGGAACCTCATGGATTCATGGCCCATTCTTTGTTATGTATGTCCAACCATTACATGATAGTAAGACTAAACTGCTTGCTTATATTTTAGGGGCATTTACATACTTACTACCCAATTCCTATGCATTTACATAACTAGCACATAAGTTGTATTTTTCACATGTCTAACCCCAAATCTCTCAAATCACATAACAAAATATCACTATTATAACTTTTCGGAAAGTAAAATATGTCTTTTCATGCAGAGTCAAGATGGCAAAAAAGTAAAAAATAAAAATAAAAAAAAAAAGTTTTAGATGCTAGATATGTAAATATATATGAATTGAGTGATATGTAAATATTCCTATTTTTTTTTTTATATACTTACACGCATACACTTAGAAACTCCAAAATTTAAGCTTTTTTATTTTTTCGCTTGCGAAGTCACCATCACTCTTCGAATTGCAACAAAATAATTTAATATCTTATCCAACCGAGAAAAATTTGCATATGGAAGACGTTTGCAAAGCTGCGTGCATCAGAGATTATTCAGAAGGTATTGGGGGGTTATATCTGCATTATACCCCCCCTATAACATTTCTGTAACCTACCTATAATCTCTCAATACCCTCTGAATAACCTCCGATGTACGAAGCTCTGCAAACATTCTACGTACGCAAATTTTTCTCCTCTTGAACACTCTATGTAATATAACACAACACTTACAGCTCACTCAACTAATAATTATTGATATATATATTTTTTGTCAAGTGTTCTCCTACGGTGCTTTAAATTTAAAGGCTATGATTTAATTTTGATGAATAAAAATCAGTATTTTAAAATAGTATAAATGTGATTTGCTATAACAATACTCTTTAGTAATGATGAATTTAATCATTTCGACTTAAATTATGCAAACTTTTATCCCATTTATCGGCAACCTTTGTGAATCAATAATGTCCTACCATCCTTCATAGTAAGAGAACAAATACCTCTTTCAATAAATCTTTGTTGCCAACTTATTGCATCTTTTTATACATTTTTAGAATTATGCAATTTAACCACAATTTTCAAAAACACAAAAAAATTGTTTATGTTCTACTTATTTATATTTCAAACACAAAAATTTGTTTATATTCAACTCGTTTTCTTAACGATCCGAACACAAGCTGTTCGCAAACAAAAAATCATTTTGACAATTGTGTTCATGTATGCAGTCGTTAGGAGTGTAAACGAGCTAAGCTTAAGCGAGTCCAAACCCAACTTGTTAAAAAATATCATTGTTCATATTCAACTCGTTTATATATTGAGTTAAAAAAAATATTTTTTGTGATTAACTCGCTTGTTTATCGAGCCGAACACGAGTTATTCACGAACAATGAACTATTTTGACAACCCTAATCACACAACGGTAGGAAATGAATGGTAGGGCGAGATTTAAATCTTATTACTTATATTAAAATATTCACTTGAACAAAATTTAATATATTTTTATTCTATTTTTAATTAGTAATTTTAAATGATTATTAATATTTGGAGCGTTGAGACAATTAATTTTTTTTCGAAATGAGTATATATATATAAATATATATATATATATATA
>NW_018222377.1:16487-21288 GCF_001263595.1 Phalaenopsis equestris
GGCTCTTGCAACCCTCCCCCTCTTTCCCTCTTTCCTCTGTCAATCAAGCTTTGTCCTCATTTTTTTCTTTTAATACAATTGTATTTTTCACAGTTTTTAATAAATTATATATATATATATGTATGTATGTATGTATGTATGTATGTGTGTATGTAGAGAGAAAGATAGAGAGAGAGAGAGAGAGAGAGAGATCTTATTTTAATTATCTGATTATCATGCCAATCCAAGGTATTGATAACCTTAATTAGTTTCATACTTTCTTCAAAAATATAAATAAAATAGTAATAATATATGTTTACTCCATTACATCTAATAAATAATGAAGATTAAATTGCGTAATTATTTATATTTTGGATTCTAATTTATTAATTATTTATATTTTGGATTCTAATTTATTAATTATTTATATTTTGGATTCTAATTTATTAATTATTTATATTTTGGATTCTAATTTATGTAGGACTGCTTGTTAGAACTAATTCAATTCGTTGGAATACTTAGAAGTGGCTTTTTAATCTCTTGTTTAATTATTCAACTTTCATAATTTTAATATTCATCCTTTCTTTTATATCTTTGATGTAATAAATCTCATTATTTCAGTTTCATAATTGTTTATAAATAATGATTGAGATTTTGTCATTATATTCCCGTGGCTTGATTGTGATGCATGAAATATAATTAATATTACAATATTATTATGTTGGTTTTAAACTCTTTTATAACTGCTAATTGGACCGACGAATCCTCAGAGAAATTAGTGGATTTCCATGAGATTGTGCCTAGCTTTTCTTGTTTCAGGGTGTCGTAATAAACCGACTATATATAAATCTTATCATGTAGTGTTAAATGATTGATGAGTCATATCTATACAAAATATTTAATATTGTGGCATTTAAATATCTACATAAAAATGTATGTTGTCAAGTCACACTTATTCATGATCATAAACATGTGATAGTCTTTGCAAATTATGTATACACATAATAAATTGCCATATTTATTGGACATACTGCATGTCATGTTTTCCTTGTTGTTTATTTTTAATAAATAATTGTTATTTATTGAGTTTGATTGCTAAAATCACTTGTTATTTTTATATAATAGGTTTGACCTAGCCTCATACCGGATTGTCTCCACCAGAGAAGACTGCCTAGCTTTAGATTTAATTTTGGTATTTTTCAATGTAGTATTGATAATTGTATTTTCTTTCTGTGTTGAGATAGTTGTTTCTTTACTTTTATTTTTGTTTCTTTCAGTTGCCTCATCTTTTTAAGCTATATCAATTACTCTTATTTAAGAAATAAAATTATTTTTTAATTTCTTTTTGTTATTACTTGCATACTTTTTTGTTTTTTAGAACACAACAAGTTCAATTCATTTCATCATACCATGCGTTGTCGGGGCGTATCATCTTCCAGACCTGGCGTGTAATAATCTAAATACATACCCATTGTGCTCATGACATTTTTCATTGTAGCAACATGTGGGAGCAATGGCTTGGAGTTATGAAAAATTTTATAGTGCTTGAATTACAATGACCTAAAATAATTATAATTTAAGTTAAGCCCGGTGTATTGTAGGTTTGAGCTTGAGTTAACTTAAATTTGATTCGTTAATTTGTGAACTAGCTTTTCTGAAATTTTGTTAATATCTAATATATTTAAATTATCTTAGTATTCAAAGTTTTGATTAAATTTTTTTATTTTATATATATATAATCCATCTCTTTGTTTTTTTTTAATCTCTCAAATAAAGTTTTATTATTAAAAAAATTACTCTTTTCATAAATTTACTATAATAGATACTTGATTTGAAAATTATTATTATTATTTTATGATTAATGAGTTTCTAGTTAGCTTGTTCAAATATATGAAATAGAATTGGGCTTAAGTGTAATTCTATTTAATTAAATAAGCTTAAATTAAGGGTGAGTACTCCAAGTCAACTTAGTTAAACCACTACTTATAACTAGGTTTATTAGTGCTTATCAAGGGATTGATGTTTGAAAAAGCAATCCAAAAGGTCACTACACCACAAGTAAGCTTGTTCAAATATATGAAATAGAATTGGGCTTAAGTTTAATTATATTTAATTAAATAAGCTTAAATTAAGGGTGAGTACTCCAAGTCAACTTAGTTAAACCACTACTTATAACTAGGTTTATTAGTGCTTATCAAGGGATTGATGTTTGAAAAAGCAATCCAAAAGGTCACTACACCACAAGTACACACACAATGGAAATTGATGAAACAAATAACGAGATTAAACACGAACAAATTTTAGCATGGAAAACCTCTTAAATAGACTTAAACACCTCAACTAATCATCTTTATATGTACAGAAAGTTCTTCTGTAGAGCACTACTGAAGGAAATTAATAGTCAATCATCAACAAATAGGTGGTATATATTAACTTCATCAAATAGAATAGTTTGGTAATCTCAGTGAATTCAAGAATACAAGATGCAAATCTTGTCCTTCACTCTGCCACCACTGTTTACAAATGATATGTACAACTTGTTGATTTTTGTATATCTCGAACCTGACAATTCCTCCTTTTCGCTCCAGTTGCAACTTTTTCTACGACTGGCCGAAGCAAAAGAGAGACATTTTTTTTTTGTTCTTGTAAGGAATCACGAAGGTTTTAGTACAACAATACAAAAAACTTGGATGATGGCATGGGTCTCGTAAAATTAGAGCAGAATTTTTTTTTTAAGTGGAAAACTGAAATTTAATTTTCAATGAAGGCGATCGCCTTCACATGAGAGGGAACCACAACAATCTCCCCCTTCTGATTTTGTAAAGAAAAGGCTCTCCAATAGTTGTTATTTCTCAGCGTACTATCATCTTCTCTTTCGGTAACGTTATTGTTTTCATATCAAAACCATTCTTATTTGTGTGTATCTTTTGAAGCACTAACATCATTGAGTCTAACATATCACAAATCCAATGATGCCTCACATCAATTTTCTTCGAATGTGAGTGGCATGTGGAATCCCCGGTGAGATGAATTGCACTCTAACTATCACAATATAAGACAAACTTAGATTGCTTATGGCCCAACTCTTGTAAGAAATTCTTCATCTATTGGACTTCTTTACAAGCTTCTATGACTGCAATATACTATGTCTCAATACTTGATAAAGTCACACACTTTTGTAGTTTAGATTATCATAAAACCAGTCCCCCTGCAAAGTAACCAAGCATGACCAAGCGGACTTCTTCAAGTCCACATCACCTGTCATATTTGCATCTGTGTAACCATGCAAAATAGAATGATCATTTCTAAAACATAAACACAATTTGGAAGAACCTCTTAGAAAATTAAAAATCCACTTAACTACTGTTCAACACTCTTTTCATGGATAAAAAAAATGACTAACAATGCTAACAACATGAGCAATATCCAGCCTTGTGCATACCATATCATATATCAAGCTACCCACAATGGATGCATAAGGCAGTTCTTAATTTCTTACTTCTCATTCTCACTTATAGGGCATTGTTTAGTGCTAAGTTAAATTGTCCTACAAGTCTATATACAACTGGCTTAACATTGATCATATTTAATCTTTCAAGAGCTGTCTTTATGTACCTCTCCTGAGATAAACATAGCTTTTTCTTCTTCCTGTCATGAATAATATTCATTCCAAGTATTTTCTTTACCCGACCCAAATATTTCATGGAAAAAGAGTTGCTAAGTTCTTTCTTGAGTTTCTCAATCTTGATCCCATCATGGTCAACAATCAATATATCATCAACATATAGTAAGAGAATTACATGATCACTATTATAGAACTTTTTTTACAAAAATACAATGGTCAAAAGTAGTCTTAATGTATCCATTTGTTTTAAAAAAGCATCAACCTTTATGTACCACTGCCTTGGTGCTAGCTTTAACTTGTATAAACTTTTTATCAATCTGCAAATAAGATCTTCTTTTTCTTTGTCATTGAAACCTTCAAGCTACTCCATGCAAATATGCTCCTCTAAATCACTGGGAAGAAAGGTCATCTTTACATCAAGTTGTTCCACCTCCAAAAAATCCTAGTATAACTCAAATTAAACTAATCTTCATCACCAGTGAGAAAATTTCATCGAAGCCAACACCATTTGCCTCATAGAATCCTTTCACAACCAACCTTGCTTTGTACTTTGGTTGTGAGTAGTTCTCCTTTGGCTTCAATTTGAGCACATATTTGTTCTTTAAAGCTTTCATGCTCTTTGGTAGTTTCACCAGATCATAAGTGTGGTTCTCATGCAAGGTTCTTATCTCATCTTTCATGGCATTCAACCACTCTTCTTTCTTACATGACCAAAGCTCCAGATAAGTCTCTGGCTCTCCCCATTTAGTAAGCATTACAAATTTGCTGGTAGAATATCTCCAACAAAGTTGTCTCTCTCTGCTATATCTCCTTAATAGAGGTTCAACTAGTGCCCTTATATATTCTCATCAATCAGATCATCATCAGCTAAAAGAGGTGCATATACATATATACCTTTATGATCATTACTATGCACTATAGTTGGACGAGCTGTAGTTGAATCAACATGTTCCTCACTATTAGACATTAACTCAATTGATTTATCAAAATCTGCAATTGTGCAGTTCATCCACTCAACAACTCCATTATGTTGAAGAGTTTTTTACTCTATCTCCTTAAGTTTGATCACATGAGTTCTATAGTACTTCTCAAATGGGCCCCTATACTCACTACAATTATCTGAACAAACGCATTCATATTTTTTACAATTTCCCTCGCTACTGACACCTGAAAAATCTTGAAGAAACCCAAATCCCG
>NW_018222377.1:24458-25661 GCF_001263595.1 Phalaenopsis equestris
AGATTTAAAACATCATTTGAATCTAATTTAATAAATTTTATTCTATTTTCTTCATTAATAATTTTAATTGATTATAAATCTTTGTAGCTTTGTAGTCAATTAATTTTTTTAAAGTTACTACTCATTAAAATATATATATATAAATATAATTGATTAGTAGTATTTCAAGCCAAAATGAGTCGAACGTGAATGAACAAATATTTATTTGTGTTGTTCGTGTTCGGCTCGTTAACTTAGCGAACAAGCCCAACACGAGCTTCTTAACGAGCCGAACACGAGCTGTTTGTGAACAACGAGTCGTTTTGACAACCCTATTTGTCGTGCTTTAGACTAATTATGATATGATATAGTCTATTTTCATAGCTATTCAAGTGCATAATTTTGAGAATTTAATTTTATAACCTATTAAACAATCGTAATAAATTAAAATGCAACGTAATTAGTACTTGCAATTAAATAGCTCTTTTATTGCATTAAGTGTTTTCTTATGAGGTGTAAAATAAGATAAATAAATGAGTTTTAATTTCTTAGGAGTTCATCTGAAATAAAATAGAGCTAAAGTTTTTTTTTCTTATAATAAATTTGTAATATTTTTTTTTTACCATTTCAATAGTAAAAAAAGAAGTTGAAGGGGCTTTAAAGAAAACTAATTGTGAAAAATCAATAGGACGTGATGATATCTCGACTGCAGTGTAGAAACATTTAAGAGATTTGAGAGTTTTTTAGCTTACTAAACTCTTTAAAATTATTTTAAAAACTAAAAAGAAGAGTACTTTGATCCCTATATTCAAGAATAAATGGGATGTAAAAAAGTATGTAAATTATAGAGGAATTAAGTTAATGTGTCATAGTTTAAAATTATGGGAAATGGTAATTGAACATAGGTTAAGACGTCAAGTGTTACAAAGATTTCTCATAATCAGTTTGAATTTATGTCGGACAAGTCAATTATGGAAGCTATTCATTTATTGAGAGCTTTGATGGAGAAGTATAGAGAGAACAAGGAGGATCTACCAATGATTTTTATTGATTTGGAAAAAGCATACGATAATGTTCCAAAAGAAATCCTTCGGAGAGTTCTAGAGCATAAATGTGTTGATATGATTTAAATTCAAGTCATTAAAACTATGTATACTAGAGCTGTTACTTTTATTCGAACAAAAGAAGAATTGACCAAGTATTTTGCTATTTCAGTTGGATTAC
>NW_018222378.1:0-585 GCF_001263595.1 Phalaenopsis equestris
TATATATTGATACACCACCAACAAATTTTCATCATCCCGCACGAATTCGATGCAATTTTTTGAACAATAAATATTCAAACTTTGATTAAGAGTCATCCGGAGCTCCGATTTCAACAAACTTATAGTCAAACTGATCGAATTGATGAAACACACATAATGATATGAAAGTCAGTCCAATCAGAGTCAAATCAAGCCCGGATCAAATCATTAAACCACTATTAGAGGATTTCCGGAAGCATTTGAAAGGTCAAACGGATGTCGAATCTAGCGATTTATGTTCAAAATAATTTGTTTTAAAATTTAGAAGAATCCTAAAATTTTATCCCCTCATATAAGATGTATTTTAAGCACGATCATCATAAATATGTAATATTTGAAGTATTTGCGGAGCTCATCGGACTGTATGAACAAAATGGTTCATATTTCTGTATTAATTGCACTCAAAACACTATAAATAAAGTCTTACCCCTTACATGAAGGGAAGGAGGTTTAAGAGGGAACTTGAGACTTTGAAAAGAAGCTTAAGTCCAAGATCATACTCATCATCGTCGATCGTCGTCGACCACCACTGACCGTCGACAACGA
>NW_018222379.1:0-1549 GCF_001263595.1 Phalaenopsis equestris
AGAAACCCTAGCAGAGCTCCTTCTCTAGCTGCCACCATCTTTATATATATATATATATATATTGTTTTCATTGTTTTCATTTGCATCCTCATCTTAGACACTGTGGTGTACCAACGGTGCAAGCCCCAAATAATCTCATTATTGTCACCCCCAGGATGGCGAAAATTTTACTATCGACTATGAAAAAAATATTTTTCCTCATCTTAGACATGGTGGTGAACCAATGGTGCAAGCCCCAAATAATCCCATTATTGTCACCCCACAGGTCAGGATGGACAAAATTTTATTTTCGAGTCTGAACAAAATATTGCTCCTTTTTCTGTTAAGGTTGTTGATCAAAAAGATGAGCTTCATCCTACTCCTTCTGTAGAAATACATGTTGAGATTAATGCTAATCCTTCTCAAAACCTTGCTATAGGTGATCATGATGGCTCAATACATGTGAATCTTCCCTTATCTCCCACTTGGGAGGTGAGTGGGGATCATTTTAATACTGCTGCAACTCAAATTCTTTGCTCCTCTCCTACGTTCGGGGACAATGCTAAATTTGATAGTGGCCCTAAACATATTCATAATGATAATTTTTTTCCTGATGCTGAATTCTCTGCTGGTACTACTGCCTTAGAGGATGAATGGATGGTGCAAAAGGCTAGTAGGAAGAAAGGGAAAAGAAACAATGAATTAATCCATCTTGACAAAGATAATATTATTTTGGATGGGTGATACACCAAAAATATATGCATTTTTAAAACCATATTTTATACGCTTATTTTTTGTGATATTTCACTTTAAAGAAAGGTATTTTCATGTTTTCTTGTAGGTATACTAAATCAAGGCATTTGGAGCTTAAAGATTGCAAACGAATAGAATTTAGAGTCAAAATGGAATTTTTGAAGAAATACTTAACGTCGACCTCGCCAATTGACAGAGAGTAGGGCAACACCGACGACGCAGAACAACATAATAAACTGAGAATTTTAGTTAGCACCAATAGTGCCAGAAGCGCTGATGACACCTTTAAACAGAGAGCAGTGAATGAAATTGCGGGACACTAGCACCGATGGCGCCAATGTCCAGTTCCGCCCTTATTTCTAGAAGATTTGACGTATTTGGATGATTTTTGAAGAGATTTTGGAGGCACCTCTTGGAGAACCTACCCTTGGCTCTATTTGGGGCTAAAATTCATCAGGAAATTGACTCCTTCACTCCTTCACTCCTTCACGTTTCTTTTCGCTCCACAACGTTCCAACACACTCCTTTTTCACCATTCTTCATAATCCATTTTCATTCCACCACCACATTGGAGTCAATTAGTGAGTTTTATTTTATAATTTAGAGTTTGTGTGGTGAGATTAAGTGTGAAGCTTTCTGTAAGAGTGTTGGAGAAGGGGAAAGGTGAGAAATATCTTCTTCCTGCATTTTGAATGAAAGACTAGAAGGAATTTGCTTAGAGAAAGAGTTTCAGATAAGTGTAGTTTATTTATTATGGTTGTAAGAACTTTCTTTTATATATGAAATTTGTGTTTTGTTGTATCTTTCTCATGAAGTC
>NW_018222379.1:1960-3473 GCF_001263595.1 Phalaenopsis equestris
TGCCGGTGAGGGGAGGTGGGAGCCGATATCCTTCTAACCTAGTCACAGATTTAGGAATTAAACCTGGGATTAACCAATGATTTTCTATGCACTGTATCAGGGTAGAGAATTAAAACTACTCCTATTTGGCACAATACATATTATAAACATTTATCTCATCTCATTTCACCAAAACCTCATCGTAGTGGGAATGATGCTTTTTCACATAAGAAATCTTCATTACATAAACATAGTTAGTAGATTAGTAGTTGCTGTTTAAATCTTGCATTTTTGTTTTGCTAATAGTTAAGTAATTTAGTTTTTATTTCAACATTCAAAATTAGTGACAGTAATTTTGTTTGACTTTCTGTGAATTTCCTAGTAAAATTTATCATTGCAGATTTAAACCTTCCCCGTGGGATCGATATTTGGGGCTTAAATAGAATGTCCAATATTACTTGATAATGATACATATACTTGCATAAAATCCCATTAATAATTACCTATACTTATATATATTTTACACAACTTACTTCTAGTACACAAATCAAGTTTTTGGCGCTGCAGCTGTGTCAACTTCATAAATCCTTACATATAAAAAATTGGGATCAAGTTCAAAATCATTAGAGGCTATCCAGATATAGTAATCTTCACATAAAAAAATAGAGAAAGAAAAGAAAAAAGGATTAAAAAAATGATCCTAAAAAAGAAAATAAAAAGAAAATGATGTGGGGAGAAGCTTGAGGAGATGCCTATTTAAAAATTAGCTTCACTTGAATCAACTTAAGGAAAAAGACTTGGACACATTTTCTAAACTTTTTATTTGAATACTAGCTTAATTATTAGTAATGTTTTATGAAGTTCTTTTTCATATGAATACTCTAAGTGACTTTAATATGATAAATTGCAATTTGTCTTAAAAGAAATAGAGGATCAGAAATCTTGGACTTAATTGTTGAATATCCTTACACCTTTAGTATTAACTGGAGTTATTTTGAATTTTTCTTAAGTTATACTATTATGTTTAGAGAACTAAAATATGGAAATCTAGAAGATTTTTATATAGTAAAGGAGTTACTTGAGGACAAGTAACATGTAAGTTTAGGGGATTTTGATACACTAAAATTATATAAAATTTTAGACCCATATTTTATACTCATTTTTGGTGGTATTGCACTTTAATGGAAGACATTTTGATATTTTCTTGCAGGTTATTGATTTTTAGGACTTAAAGCAAAAAAGAAGCAAAAAGGATGGAATTTAGAGTCAAAATCACATTTTGAAGAAATACTCAGCGCCGACTGCACCAAGGGTAGTGCTGACGGTGTAGAACAACATAACAGACTGAGAATTCTACTCAGCGTCGATGGCGCCAAAAGAGCACCGATGGCGCTTTTAAACAGAGAGTAGCGAATTAAATTGTGAGACACTGGTGCCGACGGTGCCAGAATGGCACCAATGGCGCCAATGTCGATTCAACCCCTGTTTCTGGAAGATTTGACGTATTTGGATGATTTTTAAAGAAATTTTGGAG
>NW_018222380.1:0-546 GCF_001263595.1 Phalaenopsis equestris
GGGTATGTATATGTAAATGCACCAAATAAAATGCAAATGATTTAAACCAAAGTGTTTCAGTCCGTTACAACAAAACTTTTTTTTTTTATTACAAAGGTCAATTTGCAATCACCACATAATTATTATTGATAGGCCAACAACAAATTTTCATCATCCGGCACAAATTTTGAGATATGACACGGATCTCTAAATGATATTTTGAGCAAGAAAAGTTCAAATCTTGATAATAATTCATTTAGAGCTTCTATTTTAACAAACTTATAATCAAACTTAACGGGTCAATGAGACAGACCTATTGATATAAAAATTAGTCCAATCCGAGTCAAATCAAACTCAGATCAAGTCATTAAATCATCTTTAGAATATTTCTGAACACATTTGAAAGGTCAAACAGATATCGACACTAGCAATCCTATACTCGAATCGAGCATCTCGACAAAAAAAATCCAATGAGCCCAAGATCACTTAATTCTGTCATCGTTAAGGCACTCAAATGTCTATTAAACGCTACATGATTCAAGGAAACTCTCTGAACTGTCCGATCAA
>NW_018222381.1:0-2340 GCF_001263595.1 Phalaenopsis equestris
GTTTCAAAGCAGAATGTCAGACTTCTCATTCAAGCTCTATCGCGGGGGTACTTGAAATCTTAAGCACTACAACCGAAATTTATGCAGATGAAGAGTTTTATCTGTTCGCAGCAGAATTGCTAGAGAACCCGGTCCGTAGGGATTTCTTTGTGCAGATGTCTGTCACCCGCAGAGTGACATATATTCGGTGTTTTTATAATCGTTTGAACAATTGATATTTTTTATATTTTTCATCACTAGAACATTTACACTGCATTATCTATTTTTTTTTCTTTATAGAGTTGTGCTTGTAAACTCTCTTGTACCTTCATAATTATTTACAAACATTTCTTTTTTTATAGTCACCAACTCTCATATAAATGATAATTATTTAGGAGAAACATTTAGAGATACCCATCAAGAGAAACATTTAGGGATACCCATCACTGTGGATGCAAATAGAAGAAGACGGATGAACGCCCACATAGATACACGTAGAAGAAAGCGGAGAGGGATATTTCTGACGGCAATATGTTTGATGTACGAGTACTATAACGCGTACATTGATCGGTCGACATGCATGACATCTTCTTATATTGGCGACAAATGGGTTGGAGAGTTGCTTGCGGGGCACCCAACACGATTTTTTAATATGTTTCGAATGAGTCAGACAATATTTATCGATCTTCTGGACTTACTTGTAGGATCTCACGGTCTTCATGGATCTTCGAGGACCAATCCACGTGAGGTGCTCGCAATAATAATGTTCATATTATCCCAAAATGAATCTATGCGAGGAGCAATGGAGCGATTTCAACACTCATCACAAACAATAAGCAGATATTGCTCAATCGGATTGAGCGCACTTGTTAGCTTGTCCTCTCATGTCATCAGACGCTCAGATTATAAGTTTGAGCAAATACCCGCTGAGATAGCACGTGCTGCACGATACATGTCATTTTTCAAGGTATTCTCTCGGATGCATTATAGTTAACTTTGTAAGGGTAAACAATGATATGTCAAACCTAACATTTACCCATCAGGACTGCATTGACGCGATTGATGGAATACATGTTGACGCATGTATCCCAAATAGTGATAAGGTGGCATTTATCGGCCGTTGTGGTAGCCCTACCCAAAATTTCATGGTCGTCTGCGACTTTAACATGTGTTTACTTTTGTTATGACTGGCTGGGAGGACAACGCACATGACAGCCGAGTTTTTAAATCTGCGACACGGGATCCCAATAGCAACTTTCCACATCCACCTGCAGGTACGCTCGGGATCGAACTCATACGAATTGTTTTATTAGACAAATATTACTTGGGATCCCAATAACAACTTGAATTTTCATACTAATTGTTTCATTTATTAGGCAAGTATTACTTGGTTGATGCTGGTTACCCATTGCAACGATGGTATTTAAAGTCATTTCCTGATACGAGATATCACATTCCAGACTTCGCACGTGCAAGTAACGCCACACGAGGAAGAAAAAAAATGTTTAATAAACGACATTCATCGCTACGTGGTGTAATTGAGAGGACTTTTGGTGTCTGGAAAAAGAAATGAGTGATACTCCGTGATATGCCTCTCTACAATTTTTCGAAGCAGGTACAGATTGTCTTTGCTACAATGACTCTTTATAATTACATAAGAAGACATTATTCCCGTAGCGATATCGACTTCCATTTGATAGAAGAGGATGAAGAAAATGTGCCTTCGGAAGCATTTGAATACCGGCTAGGTCAGTCTTTCACAGAGGAAGAGACCGAGGCTTCCATTGCCTTCATTGTAGATGGGAAAGGTGCAAGCGATATGGCAGAGCTGAGGGAACAAATTATTGATGAGATAGTATGCCTATGAATGAAGAATTTGAGAATTTATTAGTTGAATATTATTAAAAATATTGCTACACTGATTTTTATTCAACTTCATATTTATCTATTACGTTGTTTTCTTTTTTTTACAATTCATTTATTCCTCATCGAGAAAAGTTACATTTATATTAATTAGGTGCTTAAAATACTATTTAAAATACATTTATTCTTTTTTTTTACAAAATAGAAGCCTGATATGAAAATTACACATTTAAATCGATTTTTATTTGTGGTTTTGTGCTTACATTTTACTTTAATTTTCTGGTTAAAATGAGAATTAATTCTTATGTGCTTAAAATACTATGTAGAACGTATAATGTATTGCAAAATTTACATTTGAGAATCGTTGGCATGTGTAAGTCACGGTACAAGAACAAAGTCTTTCTAAGTTTCGTAGTGTTCAGTTTGTGCTACAGTATTTGTTAGAATCCTAGATACAATTTTATTTAGTATGGACAAAACAAAAAGAGGGATAAGATA
>NW_018222381.1:3927-6289 GCF_001263595.1 Phalaenopsis equestris
AACATGCCAAAAGCAAAGCGACTTGATTGTAAATTCCATTGAATGCAAAGGTTTATGTGTTTCCATCATTGGAGGTGCTAAATATTAAGGGATTACAAGTATTGGAGGATTGATTTGATGGAGCAAGTGCAGCAGCAAATGATAGTTTCTTTCCTTGCTTAACTAAACTCCTCGATAACTTGCCTAGTTTTGTTAGAGTTGCCCTATTTGCCTCCTTGTCGGCGGGGAAAAGTGGGGATTTGTTTGTTTTGTTTGTTTGGGGGAGTTGCCCATAAGAAACTGTCGGTCACCGGAATTGAAATCCCGTCGCCCGCCTCGAAAGGACGTCGAAAGGACGTATAGGTTTAAGTTTAAAAATCAAACATGAAAATCAAACTGACCCCATATTTTTCATAGTTTAAATGAAAGAGCGTTTTACCTCAAATCCTGTATTTACCAAAATGATGAGGCTCGATCAGATAAACGAAGATATATATGACGTCCATTTGATCTGCGAAACCGTTTTATTTGCCGACAAATTCCCCTATTTAATATGAAAAACTAAATAGGGTCTATTTTAAGCTGGGTTCGGAAAAACTTCCTATAAGGGCAAGCCCCTATAGTTAATTACATCTTAAATGACCGAAATCACTTAAGAATACTCTCGATAAAAATCAGAAAAAATTATCTTCAAGAACTTCAAAATGATAGGAATTTTCAACGAAATCGGACAAAGAGGTGTGCAAAAGGGAATGGTTCAAACTTGGAACATTTATTACAGGATCCAAAGGAACAAGAACTAGGGGATGCCACAGATCCAGAGGAGATCCTTGGTGGCTTCCCAGTCTACCCTATAGTTTGGCTTCAGTTTCGAAGAGGAATATTCAAATATTTTATCCTGCTAGTTTTATTTAATTAGGGCTTACATTCATGTGAAACGATCATACAAATAACCTGGAAAATGTGAGGATTTAGATCGTAACGAACGACGGCCTCGGAATCCTAGAAACGAGTTAGGGCTTAGATCGTACAGCAGAGCTACACAAATACCTAACGAAAAGGTTGAGGATTTATGTTGCACTAGGAGAACAACCTCGAAATCCTATTGATTATTATTTTAAATTCTAGGAAAGGAATGATTTAGCTGGGGAAGACATGTTCTCCTGTTGAGTACGCTAACTCCAAGCTCGTCGTGACGAGTTCAAGTTTTCTAGTTATGATGTCTGATGTCAAATAAGATGGCCCTAGAGTTGATTAGAGCGACACCTCTAAACATCTAATATGGAAAGGAGACATGTTTAAGGCTATGTAATATAAAAATGTGCAGTACATGGCAAGCAGTAGAAGACACAATAAAAGAAACAGTGTACATGTCATACATGACAATAGCAGGTATAGTAAAAGGAACAGTATAACATGCTTTATAGAGCGGTAGCAAGTACAGTAAAAGGAACAGTGTAACATACCTTACAGAACAATAGCGGGTAGAAACAAGAATAATATAACATGCTGTACAAAACAGTAGCAGGTAGGAACAAGGAATAAAATAACATGTTGTATAGGGCAGTAACAGGTATAAACAGGAATAGAATAACATTCTGTAAATGTAAAACGAACCTGTATTGTAAATGTAAAACGAACCTGTACACCCGTAGGATCCACTGTTTCTTAAATATAACAAGCTGAAATATATTGCAAAAAGCGAAATCTGGAAGAAAAGCCATCCGGGAAATCCGAAGAAAAGTGTAACGACGACTCATGACCAAAAACTCGAGAAAATCAACGAGAAAAAGACTCGAGTAAACATCTTCAAAAATCTCGGAGAAATCTTGAAGAAACGAAAAAAAACACAAGTGCTCTGTCCAAAGCTTCGATAAAACAAAAAGTTCAGGTAAGGGAGACCGCAAACACTTGTATAGGGCTAGGCTCAGATATATGTATATGTACTCGAGGGTCCACGAAGTCTACTCGGTCACCCGAATGTATAGAACCCGCCACTCGTCTAGAACTGTGACCTGAACCTCACCTAGAGGGCTATTTCCCAGCCTAAATAGGTATTCGTCAAATGAACAATAAATTTTAAAATGTATTTTTAAAATTTATGTTTTTGACATGCACACAAATTTTAAACATGCAAAGAAGAGTTATCAATTTTTATTTCGTAGAAAAGTATGTTTTTACTTGAAAAGGGTTTATCAAAACTTATTATATATATATATATATAATTTTTTAGAAATTTTCATTGTCCACGAGTCGATTACATTGTCGGGCGTGGAATTGCCAATCATCTGAGGAGGTTCGAGTCAACTCCCGCTAGACTTATGTCGGGGAAAGGTACCATATACTCATATTCATCAAAAGGCTGGGGCTTGGTGTTATTGGA
>NW_018222381.1:6627-7885 GCF_001263595.1 Phalaenopsis equestris
CCAAACCCCAAAGTTGATATCAAAATCTTCCAACTTCCAAATTAATCCATAGCCTCACATATCAAATAAGCATAAAATCTTCCCATAAAACCAAATACATGCTCACGACCGGGGTTACTTCAAAGAGATGAACAACAGGTAAGGCTCTCGGCCAGAGCAACAAAAAGGAAAGGGGGGGAGCTATTAAAGCTCATGGCTAAAGAAATCCAAGGCCAAAAAAGGCTCTCGACTAAATGCAGCAAGGGACAGCTGCTAAAGCCAATGACCAAAGACAACCCAAGGCACAAGCAAGGCTCACGGTTAAAGCAACCCAAGGGACAAATAAGGCTCACGGCTAAAGCAACCCAAGGCACAAAAGAGGTTCACGGCCAAGGCAAACCCAAGGCACAAAAGAGGTTCATGACCAAGACCAAACCCAAGACACGAGGCAAGGGGAAGGGAAGGCTTACGGACTAGGCTGAGTCCAAGGCATGAGGCAAAATCCACGACCCAAGCAAAAACTAAGTTTTCATAAACTCAACACCAAAATCTTCCCAGAATAAGAAACCGAGCCCACTCACCAAACCAGCTCTCGGGTAAGGTCCAGAAAAGGCAAAGCCAAACCAAGCCAAACTCTCAGATAGGGCCAAGAACAAGTAAAACCACGCCCTGCACCAACTTTAAATCATTTGGGGATAAACCCGCACATATATTCGACTTGGAGTAGCCAACAACATACAGATCCCATACCAAAATAAGTTTTACAAGTATGCGAAAAAAGAAACCAAGGACTGGATCAGGCAAAACCGAGCCCCAATAGAGACTGAAACCGAGTCATTCAAAGCCAAACCAGAGTCCAAGCACAGATTAAAACCCAAGCCTTAACAGAAATTAAAATTCCAGCCATCTTAAGGTAAAACCGAGCCAACCCAAGCCAAAGAGCAACCCACATATATATTGTTTTTGAAATATCAAGATATGAAGCCAATATACATCTTAACATGCTATATTCCCACCATCTTAAGCAAGTAATCAAATCCAATCCCTAGAACATGCTCATACTTCCATCTCTAGATGCTGGAGTAACATGCCTTTCAAAAATATAAGTGCAACACTAAGTTAAAATGCCACATTATCCATTGTACCAAGCTAACAGAGACTACTCGGCATAGAGCAAAACCGAAAACAGGGCAAGGCACAAAAGTGGAAAGGTAACTCCTTGAAGCAAAAAGAAAGTAACACAAGCACTCTAAACGCACTCCCCAACTTCAATTACTCC
>NW_018222381.1:8123-8336 GCF_001263595.1 Phalaenopsis equestris
AGGGGGGGTTTGCGGCTCGAGAGGTCGCGACATCATGAGAAAAGAGATAAGGATTTGCCGCAAGGGATGGGTCTCACAGACCCGTGCGCAAGAGGCGTCAACCGGCTCACGAACGAGACGGAGGAAGGCGGAGCGACCTAAGACTCAGGCGAGAGGCAAACCCCGAGGGTTTAAGAGAAGGAGAGAAATGGAGTTAGTTTAAGGATTTTAATA
>NW_018222382.1:0-4598 GCF_001263595.1 Phalaenopsis equestris
TTCCTCTGAATCTCTTCCTTTCTTTACATCACATAAAATTCTTCTTCAGAGCGACAAGGAGGAAGAAATCTCTCACTTTCCCTCCACTCTTACAATCTCTCGAAGAATTCCTCACTATTTAGACTCTCTAGCAAACACTAATGGAACCTCTCCAACCTTCAGGACCTTTTTAACATTCAGGACCCCTTCGGCTCTCTCCAATTTTTGGCCAAAATCTTCTTTTAAAGTTGTGGATGAGCTTTCTTAACAGTTGCCTATGCAGCCCTCCAAAATTTGCCCTCATCCAATGCTTTGTTGGACATAACCGCTGAGCTCATCGTCGGCAACCTCAAGGCGCCGTCGACTGGCCTTCTAAGTGAATTAGTTCTGGAGTCTCGGGAAAAGTCCGCCATCAGCGCCCTAGTTCAATTCTTCACATTTTCGTCCTTTTCGCTCCAAATTCACTCCTTTTTGCATCTTTTTGCTCCATTGACCCTAATTCGTCATTCCTGTAACAAAACATTAAAAATACCTTTCTTTAAAGTGCAATATCATTAAAAACAATATAAAATAGGCATAAAAATCTCAACATATTTTTGTTTGGTCAATAATCTTCCCTGTGGGTTCGATATTCTGGTCTTAGTCAAAAAGTCCTATATTACTTAATAACGATACTTTTACTTGCGTAGTATCCCAATATAAATACATATAAAATAAAAAGTTAAATTCTTATTTTTCTTCAAAATCAAGTTTTTGGTTTTGTTGCAAAATAATGAAATATAAGTGAAAAATATTGTTAGAACTATTATTATACTGTGCATAAGATTATGTAGAGAATCAAGTTTTTGGCATCATTTTCGGGGAGGAAAACTAAGTAAATTTCTATTTTTAGAAAGTCTTATTTAAAATTTAAATATTGCATCTTATTTTGTGTGTTTTATTTTATTTTGTGTTAGTGTATGCATAGTTCAGGTTCTGAAGGAGTAGTGCCCTACGATTCTGAATTAGAAACAACTATTAGAAAAATTAGAAAAATTAAAAATCTTGAAAAATCTAAAAAAATTACGGAAATGACAAACCAAAATAATCAAAATGCTTAAATTCATCAAGAGTTAAGACATTTAAGAGATTGTGCCAACCCTACTGTAGATGAACTTCATTGTAGTATTCAAAAACCTACTATAGTGGCTAATTCATTTAAGCTTAAACCTGCTATTATCCAAATGGTATCAAATAATTAGTTTGGGGGATCACCATCTCAAGATTAAAATTTACATCTTACCAATTTTCTAGATTTATGTGCTATATTTAAATACGATGGTGTTTCAGATGATGTCGTAAGACTCAAGTTATTTTCTTTCTCACTGAGGGATAAGACTAAGATGTGGTTGAATTCATCAACACCTGAATTTATCAGAACTTGGGGTGATTTAGCAAAAAAATCCTTGCTAAATATTTTCCACCATAATAAACTGTGAAGCTTAGAAATGATATTACATCTTTTAATTAGTTTAAAGTGTAATCTATTTATGAAGCATGAGAACTATTTAAAGTACTCTGAAGAAAGTGCTCACACCATGCTATACCAGATTGGTTAATAATTCAAACCTTTTATAATGGATTAATCAGTTCTCTTAGATCAAATATTGATGCCGCTGTTGGTGGTTCATTGAAGTCAAATCCATTTCATGATGCTTATGCTTTAATTGAAGATATGGCAACCAATAATTTTCAATGGTCTTCTAAGATGGTGAATCTAAGGAAAGTAGCCAATATTCACAAAACTGGTGCATTTACTATGTTAGCAAATCAAGTTGCCGCAATTTCAAGGAAGTTAGACCAATTTAGAATGAATTTTTCTCAACCAATTTCCATGATTGAAGAAAAATCATTAGGACAAATAGTAGATTCTCAAACATCATTAAGGACGTTCAATGCCATAAATAATAAGCAAAATAAACCATATTCCAATTATTATAACTCAAGTTGGAAGAACCATCCCATCTTTAACTGGAATAACAATTCAGGATGTAATAATCAGCAATGGGGAAACAACCAAGTAAACTCATTGGGAAACTGGAACAACCAAGGGAATAATAATTATAGATCTACTTATTCTCCGAGTTTCAATAGTAATACACAATTTAAGGATAAGAAGTTTTCTATAGAATAAGTGGTTTACAAATGGGTAATCAGTTAGAAAGTCAAGGAGCTACAATTAGAAATATTGAGAATCAACTTGTGCAATTTACAAGTTCATTAAGCAATAGCTCCCAAGTAACACTTCCTAGTAAAACTGAATCAAATCCAAAATACCAAAATAAAGAACAAGTTAAAGTCGTACAACTTAGAAGCGGAAGAGAGTTGGAAGGTTGGGTTCAAAAAGAGATTGAAGTAGAGAGAGAAGAATTTGAAGAATCAAAAGAGGACGCTCCGAAAGATTCTGAAAGACCTATTTTTCAGCAAAAAATTGTTATACAAAAACCACCACCTGTATTTCCCCAGAGACTTCAACAACAGAAGTTGGATAAGCAATTTTCAAAATTTCTAGAAATATTTAAGAAGCTTACAATCAGTATTCCATTTGCTGAAGCCTTAGAACAAATGTCAAGCTATGTAAAATTTATGAAAGATATTCTCAACAGAAAAAGGAAGTTTGAAGATAATGAGACTGTTGCACTTAGTGATGAGTGTAGTGTTATAGTTCAAAAGAAACTTCGTGAAAAGCTTCAAGATCCTGGTAGCGTTACAATTCCATGTGCAATAGGAGACTAATTTTATGAGAAAGCTTTATGTGATTTAGGTGCAATCATTAACCTTTTGTCATTATCAATATTTATAAGATTGGGATTAGGAGAAATAACCCCTACTACTGTAACTCTACAGTTAGCAAATTTTTCAATAACCTATCCTAAAGGAGTTATAGAAGATGTCCTAGTGAAAGTGGATAAATTTATATTTCCTGTTGATTGCATTGTGCTAGAATGGAGGACGATAATAAGATACATATCATTTTTAGGAGGCCTTTCTTCGCCACAGGAAGAGCAACGATAGATGTGTAGAAAGGGGAATTAACAATTTGGGTTAATGATCAAACCGTTACTTTTAACATTTCAAAGACAATGAAACACCCTACAGAAGGTAAAGATGATGAATGCTATAGAATGGATGTTATAAGATATCTTAGTGAATGTCATTTCAATACTACTTATGAAGAAAAATCTAATGAAAAAGATTTGGAACACGAGCAAGATGAGGAATTAGATTAATCTGTAAACCTTTTTAAGGCAGATTCAAATTATGTTCAAGAAAGTTTTGAAATTTTGGACACGATAGACAAAGATAAATCATTTTGTCCATTTATTGAAAAACCTCTAGAACTTGAGTTGAAATTACTTCCTGAACATTTAAAATATGCCTTTTTAGGAGATTCCTCTACTCTACCTATTATAATTTCTTCAAAGTGAACAAAGGAAGAAGAAAAAAACTGATGAACATTCCAAAAAATTTTAAAAAAGCCTTTATATGGACAATTGCTGATATTAAAGGAATCAGTCCTTCGATTTTTATGCATTGAATTAATCTGGAAGAAAACTTCAAACCCAAGGCTGAACCATAAAAAAGATTAAATCTTATTATGAAAGAGGTTATTAAGAATGAAATTTTAAAGTGGTTAGATGCTGAAATTATCTACCCTATTTCAGATAGTGCATGGGTTAGTTCAATTCCTAAGAAAGGAGGAGTAATTGTAATTGTGAATGAGCATAATAAGGTAATACTTACTAGACAAGTTACAGGGTGGTGAATATGCATTAATTATAGAAAATTAAATTTTGTCACTAGGAAAGATCGTTTTCCACTACCATTTCTCGATTAAATGCTGGTTAGACTAGCTGGGAACAAATACTTTTGTTTTCTGGATGGATATACCGGTTATCACAAAATTCAAATATCTCCTGAGGATCAAGAGAAAACAACATTTACCAGTCCTTATGGTACTTTTTCTTTTGAAGAATGCCCTTTGGTTTATGTAATTCCCTTGCTACATTTTCTTTTTTTGAGTAAGGAGCCAAGCTCCAATTCATTAATGAAAGAAAAGCCAAATACAAGGGAAAAGAAAAAAAAAAAGGTGAAAAAAGAGGGCCTATAGAAAAGAAGGCAACCTCTCAAAAATAACAAAAGGAGTTATAAGGTAGAGGCAACAGATCACTGGATAAAAGGAAATCCAGTAGGGGAGGAATCCTTCTGCTGACTAAAGGTTCTTCAGTAGAGAGACCCCTTCTAGCCAGCCAATTAAATGGTCTATTTCCCTCTCTGTGAATATGGGAGAACTTGATAGAGCAAAATTTAAGCAATTGATGAATACCAGAGATCCAGTTGATTGTGTTCCATGGGGTATCTGAATACCCATGGATAATGTTAATAAGTTGCAAGGAGTCAGATTCAACCCATAATTGATCTAACAGGCAAGATCTGGCTAAGGTGATGGCCCAAAAAATAGCTTGACATTCTGCTTGAAGTGAGTCAAAAGCATTAACAGGAGATTGAAAGTATAAGATACATTTCCCCTCATGGTTCCTGAAAACCCCACCATATATATATATATATATATAGTTAAT
>NW_018222382.1:5140-5364 GCF_001263595.1 Phalaenopsis equestris
CTTTTTCCAGATTGTATGGCCCCAATGCACCACCAATTGGGGAGGCTGAGGGGAGATTAAGTTCTTTTTTATAGCAATTCTGTCTTTTACTCCAAGGTTTACAGAAAGTTTCTGAATTTTGGATATTTGAGATGGGATGCAGAAAGGAAGAATTGGAGTAAGATTCCACTTATCATGTTCCCAGATGTCCTTCACAAGCAATGGAGAGGTCCTTCACAAGCAAT
>NW_018222382.1:5595-7797 GCF_001263595.1 Phalaenopsis equestris
GATAGCCCAAAGGGAGGACTGAGATCTAAATTTGAACCAGATTTTGCAGAAGTTAGTGTGTATAAATTGGGGGAAGGACTTGAACCCTAACCCACCCTCCTCAAAGGGTTTACACACCTTAGCCCAAGTTGTCCAGTGTTTTTGCTTCCTTCAGCTAGCCCATAGAAATCTATTGAAGATCCCTTCTAATAATCTCTGAGAAGACTTTTTCAAGATGTTCATTTGTAGTAGGTAGGATGGAAAAGCTGATAGAACACTTTTCAGGAGTTTGATCCTACACCCATTGGATAAAAAAGAATTCTCCCATGCTTGTAATTTGAATTGAACCTTATCAATTATGTGATCAAATTGAATCTTTTTAGCTCTTCCTTTGATAAGAAATGCCCCAGTTATTTCATAGGAAGGTGGCTGTTTGTGAATATAGTGAAATCAGAAACCCAGCTCTTTAAATCACTTTTGCATTGTTTACTGAAAATGGAGATGCACTTCTGCTTATTTAATTTCATACCAGAAATATCCTGAAAGATTTCCAGATTCTGCATCAATAATTTAACAGCAGCTTTGGAAGCTTTCAAAAAGATAATGATGTCATCAGCAAAAGCCAAGTGATTGATTAAGGTGGAAAATCTGTGGCTATAAAGGGAGTGGGGGTTCCTTGATCGGGATAAGTAGTCAAAAACTAAGATAAAAATTGTAGGGGAAAGGGGGATAAGATAAAAATGATAGGGGAAAGGGGGTCACCTTATTTTATACATCTAGAGGCACTGAAAAAACCATGGGAGGATCCATTGATGAAGATAGAATGGAAGTTATTGGTCAGCCATCTGTTGATTAGAGAGACAAAGGAGGGGGAGAAGCCTCTAGCAATAAGAACCTGTTCAATGAACTTCCAGTTGATAGTATCATAAGCCTTTTTGATATCCAATTTGAAAATTAAGTTGCCTCCTCTAGTGATTCTGTCCAAGTCTAGTACCAACACTTGGGCCAAAAGCACATTATCAATAATACTTCTATCCTTGATGAAGGCTGACTGATTCTTGCAGATGAGCTAATTTAGGTGAGGTTGTAATCTTTGAACCAATACTTTGCTGATTATCTTAGATATAACAGAAGTGAGACTAATAGGTCTGAAATCTTCCCATTTGTGAGGAGTTTTGTCCTTGGGAACCAATGTAATGGTAGATGAGGAAAAGTATTTAGGGAGGTCAGCCCCCTAGAAAAAACTTTGGACAGTAGCAATAACCTCCCTTCACAATAAGCCAGGCCTTTTTGTAGAAATCAACAGTGAAACCATCTGGACCAGCAACCTTTGTGCTGTCAATGGAGTTTAGAGCTTCCCAAATTTCCTTTTCATCAGGAATGTTAGTAAGAGATAGACTTTTAGTGAATTCCCTTTCCTTATCAAACAATGTATCTTTGATGGCTGGGTGAGAGGATTAATTTTGTTTGAACATTTTTTGAATTCAGCTTCAAGGACTTTTTTATCAATGTTCCCCACCACCTCTCAGTTCCAATTTGAGAGATGTTTATTGAATTTTTTATGTAAAAGCCAAAGCTTGATACATGGGATGTGATGATGGACATCAGTCCATGCCATTGATACTTGATTGAGAAAATCCCCATGCATTTACCACATATTAAGATATCTGAATTTGGCTTTGGTTTTAGAAGAGGAGGAAGATATTTGAATGAGCAAGGGTCTATGATCAGACCCACTCATAGCCAAGTGTTTTACAGAAGTATGTAGGAAATCTCTAAACCAAAAACCATTTACCAAAACACTATCAAGCCTCTCCCAAATCTTCACCCTTCTCCAAGTAAACTTAGGGCCAATAAACCCCAAATCAAAAAGACCAGCAGACTGAATGTTGTCATCGAATGTGTTCATTTGATTGTTATCAGGGGATCTCCCACCCTTCTTCTCTCTAGGTGAAGAGAGGAAGTTGAAGTCACCCCCCACTAACCATAAATCCCTTATAGAGCTACTGAACTCTTGTAACTATTGCTAAAGTTCAAATCTAGCAGTTATTGTACAACCAGCATATATGAAAGTAGAAAATCCATAATAGTAACTGAAGTTAAGCTTCAAATGGATAAATTGGTCTCCCTTTTTAAGGAAAGTGCAATGAATTTCCTTTTTGCAAAGAAGCCATATTTTATTATTAGTGTTAATAAAAAGCTGAAATCTAGGGAATTTCCCTA